>NC_053390.1:404112895-404163256 GCF_905171765.1 Bufo bufo | reverse complement strand
TTGGTTTTTCCACACGCTTCTTGCGACCCTGTTGACTATTTTGAATGAAACGCTTGATTGTTCGATGATCACGCTTCAGAAGCTTTGCAATTTTAAGAGTGCTGCATCCCTCTGCAAGATATCTCACTATTTTTGACTTTTCTGAGCCTGTCAAGTCCTTCTTTTGACCCATTTTGCCAAAGGAAAATAATTATGCACACCTGATATAGGGTGTTGATGTCATTAGACCACACCCCTTCTCATTACAGAGATGCACATCACCTAATATGCTTAATTGGTAGTAGGCTTTCGAGCCTATGCAGCTTGGAGTAAGACAACATGCATGAAGAGGATGATGTGGTCAAAATACTCATTTGCCTAATAATTCTGCACACAGTGTATATGAACATATTTGTAACATCAGGTCCACAAGACGCAGTTCTCACTGGAGACTCCCCCTCAGTGAGAACCACCTGCACTTGCTCAGGTTTTCTTTCGGGTGCCTGGTTCACATTATAGATCACACCACTATCATCTATCTTGCACCCGAGCTCACTAACCATAGAACCCTGTGGAGTCTGCTTATCTGCACCTAGCACATGTGGTACCCCTTCTAGCATTGCCTCGCTTTCCTGTACGTTTATCACAGCCTGCAAAGGAAAAGGGGGGGGGGGGGTCATCCTTATCACATAGGTTACATACCTTCACATTTTCATTAGGCAATGCAGATAACTTGGCACCACTGGTTCTAGTTGATACCATAGCTCCCACCGGACTATCTGACAGTCCTTTTTAATCATGTCTGTCCAGCATATTTACAACTATACCAGCCTTCTCTGGGTTCCTGGTACCACGACCACCGGCAGACTCCTTACTGCAATCATTGCTACTGGAAACCACATGGCCTGGAGTCCAGACCTCTCCCGGACGGTCACTCCAGGCCCACCCTTTAGGACCTTGTACACCATCACAGGCACTCCTCAGAGCCGCACCGCTCGCCACCTCTTTATCTTCCTGACGGTTGCCCTTGGCAATGGCATAGGTTCGCTTTTCTTCTGGAACTCCAGGCACACCACCGACACCTTGGACGCTTACAGAGGGTCCACTCAGCGTTGGAGAATTTGTCTCGCGGGCCCACTGCAATTGCGCCCTCAACGCTCTACATAAAAACACGCCATTTCACTTGGGCCATAACCCAGCTCCGTGGCAAGGTTTTCTTGCCACTTTATATGCTGCTACCGTCTGGCATATTCAGTCATAAAAGTTACCTTAAGTCCGCTTAGCCAGAGACCCCCCCCAAAAAAAATTAAAAAAAATTTCCAGTCAGTCTCTCTCACCAGGCTTCTGGCCCTTTAAACTCCACACAGCAACTCCTTTGCAACCCAGCAACAAGTGTCCAGAGCAGCACCTGCTCCTTTCGGTGAGGTCGTTGCCCCTAGCAACCACTTTGCCTTCTTTCAGCAGGGACACCTGCCCGCATCCAACACCATATGTAGGGATTAGCTCTTATCCTTTGGTCATTCACACAATGATCTTTATCCACAGCAGGATTAGGGGCCAAACATTGCATTTATTTTGAAAATTCTTCACATACAGGACAGCCCAGTTACACACCACTGGGTAGGGTGAGGTTCCCATGTCCACAAAAACAAAATAAGTACCTGCCTGGCTAGGCCCTGACTAAACAGAGGTGTTCCCTGACTCACCTCTATGCCCCGTTCACACAGGTGAAGTACATGTGGCTTTTCCCACCTTGTAGTCCTCCAGCCCCTAGGCTGTGCAAATAAAAAGTCCCTTGGGGAAGCTGGGTTCTCTAGTCCGCCCGACTAGGACCCTGCGACCCATTCCCAGGCGTCGCTCTGTGCTCCCCAAGTCCTCCAGCCCCCAGGCTGTGCAACATCACCTTTCCAGGATCTCACTCTTTTCTGACTGACAGTCTGGGCTGTGTTATCCCCAGACTGATAGTACACCTGGTGGAATAGGGGTGTGGACCGCACTATTCACCCCTTCCTTGCCAGTCACCTCTGTGAGATCTTTCACTATCTCACAATATATATATAAAATAGAAAGTTCAAGGCAGAACAAATCGTAGCCAAAGTAAGACGCGACCCACGTCAAGAGATACAAAAAAAGAAAAGACTGCAGCACTTCCAATCGGTGAAAAGTCCTTTATTCACCCATGCGTCGTTTCAGTCCGCTTTCTGGGACCGTTCTCAATCTTGAGAACAGTCCCAGAAAGCGGACTGAAACGTTGCATGGGTGAATAAAGGACTTCACATTTTTTTCACCGAATGGAAGTGCTGCAGTCTTTTCTTTTATATATATATATATATATATATATATATATATTTGTGGTCAGGGCGACGGCCCCTGGACGTAGGAACTAGAGCTAGCCTCTGGCTGGTGAATGCCGGGAGCCCGTAACGAGGATAGGCCTAAAAGGGGGCCTATCCTTAAGGAAGAGCTAAGAAAAAGGGAAGGGAGGGAGGGGTACCCGGCTGCACGTCCCGTCCCTTGAACCTTGTGGGGTTTATATAGCCAAGGGGAGTGGCCTCTGCCCCTCCCACAAATACAGGCTGCACGGCAGCCTTACCTACTTGTGGTCAGGGCGACGGCCCCTGGACGTAGGAACTAGAGCTAGCCTCTGGCTGGTGAATGCCGGGAGCCCGTAACGAGGATAGGCCTAAAAGGGGCCAAAAAGGAGACACAATCATACTGTCAAACATTTAATTGCACCGGTACAGGGCAAGTGAAACAGAAAGTATTACGGATCCCTGCTTGAGGATTTGGAACATATCTGGAAAAGCACGACGACCTCCAACGCCCCATGCACCTGATCACATGAGGAGGTATCTGGTGCTTAGACGCCGCAGCGGCCGCCCCAATACGAAAGGAGTGGCCTGAGATGGCCTTCGGGTCCTGACCTAACCCCGCCACAAAAAGAGCGTACGTGTGACATGAACTGGGGTGTGGACAACGGCCCTCCCTTGAAGGGGAGTAGAGGGCTATTAGATGCCGCCGCCTGCAGCCCCACTGATAATTGACGCAGCACCTTGACCGGCACCAGTTGTTGTGCGAGGGGTAGAACGTCACCAGGGTTGGAGGCCCTGTTTGAGCGGTCTTGGTAGACGGAATGCTCAGTACAAAAGGTCGTGCTGCCAGGTCAAATGCTGCTTCTGGAGATGACGGCTGTTCAGGACAGAAACTGTGAATTCCCCCTGCCGAAGGAACCCGTAAACCCTAGGTAAAGGGTGGCTTTAATGATGGTGCTAACCAAGGGCCCAAAAAGATCACCATCCAGAGCCAAGGACAACTGCCTAAACAAGGAGCCGGACATGGGTTGACAGACCACCGGCCTACTTGCACCAGCTTCCTCAATGCCCCGGAGTGTGGCCATGATGGCCTGCGATGTAAAGAAAGATGCGGGCCGGATTGTTCAACGTGAACTGATGTTGAACCCCCGCCAATACAGGCGGATGGTATTGTGAGCGAGACCGAGGACGGCATGGCAATGCGCGATGAAAGCCATAATGACTGACACGTCATCCACGTGGCCCTGTGGGTGATTCTTGGCAAACTCCCTATAAAGATTCCAGCTCGTGCGATGGTTCCTGACTGTATTTCCAGACAGGCTCTGGTGCAACAGGTCCTTGCTGTCCTGATCAATGACGTAATCCCACACCAGGCCGCTGTATGCTGGAATGCCTGCCCCCGTTGCGTCTGCGTGTGGCATGTTCTGACAAAAGACATTAACGTTAAAACCGGGACAGCGCATCCGCAGCCGTATCCTGAATGTGGGAGCACTGAATGTGGTACCCTGAATGTGGGAGCACTCAATGCAAAATGATGCACCATGGACAACCAAACCAGCCTACGCATGAGGGCCATGATCTAAGGGGGTTTTGCTCTGCCATTGCGGATGATCTCCACCAAGTCCTGACTATCGGTGATAAACAACCCCCTCGAGTCTGACCAATCGTGGCCCCAACCTGGGCTGCTGCTACCAACGGATACAACTCCAAAAAGGGGGAATGACCGAAGTGCCTCTCCATCCATCACAATCTGGGACGGCCAGGCACCGGCCAGCCAATGATTACCAAATATGGCAGCAAAGCCCTTGGATGCGGCTGCGTCAGAATAGATTGTGGGAGAGGACGGGACCCGGGGGGGGAATGAACAACCTCATGCTATTCCATGAGGACATGAATGTGCTCCACATGGACAGGTCTGCCATGGCCTGTTGGTCCAACGAACAAATCAAATGTAACACAACTGCTGGTCGTCAGGATTTTTTTCGGACAGGTGGACCTGGGATGTGCCTGAAAACAGACTGTGCACACGTGGAGGGCCCTGCACCCACTGAACATGCAGTGACCAAAGTTACAATTATTGCATAGCTGGCTCTTGCCCAGACACACAATCGGCCTACCAACTTGTCCAACCTGATACCTGGGGACCCGGAGATGGACGAGGCATCATCAATGTCTGAGGCCTGGGACATGTTGACTGCGCCGACTGATTCTACGACCCGGGCCACCACCTGAGAACAAAACCTTCGTTACTTGTGAGGAGACCAAGCGTACCGCGGACACCCCGTTAGAAAAGAGGGGGGACCGACCATCTGACTATGGCCGGAGCCCCAGAGGACCAGTACTGATACTCACCTGGTTATGGAATTGGAAAAAAATGGAACAGATACCGTACCGGAGGGCCGGACCCACTGGCGGAGGTAGAGGCCTTGTTTTAGGAAGGCCGAAGGAACAGAATCCCGCCAACGTGCTGCCATATAAACGAAAAATAATGAATGAACCCTTAATGCACCGGAACTTAACTCACCTGGAGGTACCAGGCCGGACAGCCTGCTACCATGGGCAACGAAAAACATGGGCCTGACCGTTCCAGGCGGACAACGATGAGGACTGACGAACAGACCAACCAGGACGACCCCGGGATGACATGCCCCCACAGGCGCTGCCATGACACAACATGCTGCTTCGAGCGGACGTGCGACAAGACGAGTATAGAAACATAGAAACATAGAATGTGTCGGCAGATAAGAACCATTTGGCCCATCTAGTCTGCCCAATATACTGAATACTATGGATAGCCCCCGGCCCTATCTTATATGAAGGATGGCCTTATGCCTATCCCATGCATGCTTAAACCCCTTCACTGTATTTGCAGCTACCACTTCTGCAGGAAGGCTATTCCATGCATCCACAACTCTCTCAGTAAAGTAATACTTCCTTATATTACTTTTAAACCTTTGCCCCTCTAATTTAAAACTGTGTCCTCTTGTGGTAGTTTTTCTTCTTTTAAATATGCTCTCTTCCTTTACCGAGTTGATTCCCTTTATGTATTTAAAAGTTTCTATCATATCCCCTCTGTCTCTTCTTTCTTCCAAGCTATACATATTAAGGTCCTTTAACCTTTCCTGGTAAGTTTTATCCTGCAATCCATGTACTAGTTTAGTAGCTCTTCTCTGAACTCTCTCTAGAGTATCTATATCCTTCTGGAGATATGGCCTCCAGTACTGCGCACAATACTCCAAGTGAGGTCTCACCAGTGTTCTGTACAGCGGCATAAGCACTTCACTCTTTCTACTGCTTATACCTCTCCCTATACATCCAAGCATTCTGCTGGCATTTCGTGCTGCTCTATTACATTGTCTTCCCACCTTTAAGTCTTCTGAAATAATTACTCCTAAATCCCTTTCCTCAGATACTGAGGTCAGGACTGTGTCAAATATTCTATATTCTGCCCTTGGGTTTTTACGCCCCAGGTGCATTATCTTGCACTTATCCACATTAAATTTCAGTTTCCAGAGTTCTGACCATTCTTCTAGTTTTCCTAAATCCTTTTCCATTTGGCGTTTCCCTCCAGGAACATCAACCCTGTTACATATCTTTGTGTCATCAGCAAAAAGACAAACCTTACCAGCGAGGCCTTTTGCAATATCACTTATGAAGATATTAAACAAAATCGGTCCCAGTACAGATCCCTGTGGAACCCCACTGGTAACATTACCTTGTTTTGAATGTTCTCCATTGACTACAACCCTCTGTTGTCTGTCACTCAGCCACTGCCTAATCCACTCAACAATATGGGAGTCCATGCTCAATGACTGCAGTTTATTGATAAGTCTTCTATGTGGGACAGTGTCAAAAGCCTTACTAAAATCTAGATATGCGATGTCTACTGCACCTCCACCGTCTATTATTTTGATCACCCAGTCAAAAAAATCTATAAGATTTGTTTGACATGATCTCCCTGAAGTAAACCCATGTTGTTTTTCATCTTGCAATCCATGGGATTTTAGATGTTCCACAATCATATCTTTTAATAGAGTATGACCACTTGGACGTACTAGACAGGACACCATGCCACCGGGGCAGCAGACGTAACATTGCCTGAATGCTTCAAGCCGACGTGCAACAAGACAGATGAGTATGACAACCTGGATGTTCCAGGCAGGACCACGTGCCACCGGCGGCAGGCGTAACATTGCCTGAACGCTTCAAGCAGACGTGTGACAAGATAACGAGTATGACAACCTGGACGTTCCAGGCGGGACAACATGCCCCCAGGGCGGCAGACGTAACATTGCCTGAACGCTTCAAGCAGACGTGAGACAAGATAACGAGATGAATATGACAACCTGGACGTTCCAGGCAGGACCACGAGCCACCGGCGTGGCAGACATACTTTGCCTGAGCGTTTCAAGCAGACGTGCAACAGGAGATGAGTATGGCAACCTGGACGTTCCAGGCAGGACTACCTGTCACTGGAGTGACCAACATAATAATGCTTGAACGCTTCAAGCGGACGTACCACATGAGATGAAAAGACACCCTGGAGATCCAGGCAGGACACCGTGCCACGGAGTGGCGGACGTAACATTGCCTGAACGCTTCCAGCAGACGTACCACAATAAACAAAGCGACAACCTGGAGTTCCAGGCAGGACTACATGCCACCGGAGTGGCGGACGCAACAATGCCTGAACGCTTCAAGCAGACGTACCACAATAAACAAAGCGACAACCTGGAGTTCCAGGCAGGACTACATGCCACCGGAGTGGCGGATGCAACAATGCCTGAACGCTTCAAGCAGACGTACCACAATAGACAAAGTGACAACCTGGACGTTCCAGGCAGAATCATGTGTCACCGGGGTGGCCGACAGAATAGCGCCTGAACGTTTCAAGCAGACGAGCAACGAGGGAGAGCGACGGGTATGACAACCTGGACGTGCCAAGAGGGACCACATGCCACAGGTGCGGCGGACATCACATATGGGACGTGTGAATGTGCCTGCGGTCAAACCCCGTTGACACATACCATACCCGTATAGAAACCAGGAGGTACCACCTACTGCAAGTAAGGAATCCTTGGAATGGAGTGGAGCGTCAGATAACGGACCAGAAACAGACACTGCAATGATAATGCATGACAACAATGTGAATGTATATATTTTTTTTTTTAGGTCCCAACCCAGCTTTCCCACAGAACGCAGGCACTGCTGCTCCCGCACGGAGAGCCCCACAACCCGCTCTAGAGCAGGGAAAGTAGAAGATATCGAGAAGCTTGAGGTATTCATATATGACAATCACAGACAGGCACTGTAAAGGCCGCAGGTTAAAGGTACCGTAGAAGCCCATATGATCAGAATGAGAAATGTGCCACAATGAATTCATGTCTAGGTTCACCCGACGTGTGTCGTATTTATCTGACACGCCACTTCAACTTTATGTGGTGCTTAACCACCTCCGGACCGCTGTACGCAGATTCGCGTTCCGGAGGTGGCAGCCCTGCGCTCAGCGACGCATATACGCGTCATCTCGCGTGAGCCGGGATTTCCTGTGAACGCGCGCACACAGGCGCGCGCGCTCACAGGAACGGAAGGTAAGAGAGTTGATCTCCAGCCTGCCAGCGGCGATCGTTCGATGGCAGGCTGGAGATGTGTTTTTTTTAACCCCTAACAGGTATATTAGACGCTGTTTTGATAACAGCGTCTAATATACCTGCTACCTGGTCCTCTGGTGGTCCCCTTTGTTTGGATCGACCACCAGAGGACACAGGTAGCTCAGTAAAGTCCCACCAAGCACCACTACACTACACTACACCCCCCCCCCCCGTCACTTATTAACCCCTTATTAGCCCCTGATCACCCCATATAGACTCCCTGATCACCCCCCTGTCATTGATTACACCCCTGTCATTGATCAACCCCCTGTAAAGCTCCATTCAGATGTCCGCATGATTTTTACGGATGCACTGATAGATGGATCGGATCCGCAAAACGCATCCGGACGTCTGAATGAAGCCTTACAGGGGCATGATCAATGACTGTGGTTATCACCCCATATAGACTCCCTGATCACCCCCCTGTCATTGATTACCCCCCTGTCATTGATCAACCCCCTGTAAAGCTCCATTCAGATGTCCGCATGATTTTTACGGATCCACTGATAGATGGATCGGATCCGCAAAACGCATCCGGACGTCTGAATGAAGCCTTACAGGGGCGTGATCAATGACTGTGGTTATCACCCCATATAGACTCCCTGATCACACCCCTGTCATTGATCAACCCCCTGTAAAGCTCCATTCAGATGTCCGCATGATTTTTACGGATGCACTGATAGATGGATCGGATCCGCAAAACGCATCCGGACGTCTAAATGAAGCCTTACAGGGGCATGATCAATGACTGTGGTGATCACCCCATATAGACTCCCTGATCACCCCCCTGTCATTGATTACCCCCCTGTCATTGATCAACCCCCTGTAAAGCTCCATTCAGATGTCCGCATGATTTTTACGGATCCACTGATAGATGGATCGGATCCGCAAAACGCATCCGGACGTCTGAATGAAGCCTTACAGGGGCGTGATCAATGACTGTGGTTATCACCCCATATAGACTCCCTGATCACACCCCTGTCATTGATCAACCCCCTGTAAAGCTCCATTCAGATGTCCGCATGATTTTTACGGATGCACTGATAGATGGATCGGATCCGCAAAACGCATCCGGACGTCTGAATGAAGCCTTACAGGGGCGTGATCAATGACTGTGGTTATCACCCCATATAGACTCCCTGATCACCCCCCTGTCATTGATTACACCCCTGTCATTGATTACCCCCCTGTAAAGCTCCATTCAGATGTCCGCATGATTTTTACGGATCCACTGATAGATGGATCGGATCCGCAAAACGCATCCGGACGTCTGAATGAAGCCTTACAGGGGCGTGATCAATGACTGTGGTTATCACCCCATATAGACTCCCTGATCACCCCCCTGTCATTGATTACACCCCTGTCATTGATTACCCCCCTGTAAAGCTCCATTCAGATGTCCGCATGATTTTTACGGATGCACTGATAGATGGATCGGATCCACAAAACGCATCCGGACGTCTGAATGAAGCCTTACACGGGCGTGATCAATGACTGTGGTTATCACCCCATATAAACTCCCTGATCACCCCCCTGTCATTGATCACCCCCCCTGTCATTGATCACCCCCCTGTCATTGATCACCCCCCCTGTCATTGATCACCCCCCCTGTCATTGATCACCCTCTGTAAGGCTCCATTCAAACATTTTTTTGGCCCAAGTTAGCGGAATTTTTTTTTTTTTTTTCTTACAAAGTCTCATATTCCACTAACTTGTGTCAAAAAATAAAATCTCACATGAACTCACCATACCCCTCACGGAATCCAAATGCGTAAAATTTTTTAGACATTTATATTCCAGACTTCTTCTCACGCTTTAGGGCCCCTAGAATGCCAGGGCAGTATAAATACCCCACATGTGACCCCATTTCGGAAAGAAGACACCCCCAGGTATTCCGTGAGGGGCATATTGAGTCCATGAAAGATTGAAATTTTTGTCCCAAGTTAGCGGAACGGGAGACTTTGTGAGAAAAAAAATAAAAAATATCAATTTCCGCTAACTTGTGCCCAAAAAAAAAAATTTCTATGAACTCGCCATGCCCCTCATTGAATACCTTGGGGTGTCTTCTTTCCAAAATGGGGTCACATGTGGGGTATTTATACTGCCCTGGCATTCTAGGGGCCCCAAAGCGTGAGAAGAAGTCTGGTATCCAAATGTCTAAAAATGCCCTCCTAAAATGAATTTGGGCCCCTTTGCGCATCTAGGCTGCAAAAAAGTGTCACACATGTGGTATCGCCGTACTCAGGAGAAGTTGGGGAATGTGTTTTGGGGTGTCATTTTACATATACCCATGCTGGGTGAGATAAATATCTTGGTCAAATGCCAACTTTGTATAAAAAAATGGGAAAAGTTGTCTTTTGCCAAGATATTTCTCTCACCCAGCATGGGTATATGTAAAATGACACCCCAAAACACATTCCCCAACGTCTCCTGAATACGGCGATACCACATGTGTGACACTTTTTTGCAGCCTAGGTGGGCAAAGGGGCCCACATTCCAAAGAGCACCTTTAGGATTTCACAGGTCATTTACCTACTTACCACACATTAGGGCCCCTGGAAAATGCCAGGGCAGTATAACTACCCCACAAGTGACCCCATTTTGGAAAGAAGACACCCCAAGGTATTCCGTGAGGGGCATGGCGAGTTCCTAGAATTTTTTATTTTTTGTCACAAGTTAGTGGAAAATGATGATTTTTTTTTTTTTTTTTTTCATACAAAGTCTCATATTCCACTAACTTGTGACAAAAAATAAAAACTTCCATGAACTCACTATGCCCATCAGCGAATACCTTGGGGTCTCTTATTTCCAAAATGGGGTCACTTATGGGGTAGTTATACTGCCCTGGCATTCTAGGGGCCCAAATGTGTGGTAAGGAGTTTGAAATCAAATTCTGTAAAAAATGACGAGTGAAATCCGAAAGGTGCTCTTTGGAATATGGGCCCCTTTGCCCACCTAGGCTGCAAAAAAGTGTCACACATCTGGTATCTCCGTATTCAGTAGAAGTTGGGGAATGTGTTTTGGGGTGTCATTTTACATATACCCATGCTGGGTGAGAGAAATATCTTGGCAAAAGACAACTTTTCCCATTTTTTTATACAAAGTTGGCATTTGACCAAGATATTTATCTCACCCAGCATGGGTATATGTAAAATGACACCTCAAAACACATTCCCCAACTTCTCCCGAGTACGGAGATACCAGATGTGTGACACTTTTTTGCAGCCTAGGTGGGCAAAGAGGCCCATATTCCAAAGAGCACCTTTCGGATTTCACTCGTCATTTTTTACAGAATTTGATTTCAAACTCCTTACCACACATTTGGGCCCCTAGAATGCCAGGGCAGTATAACTACCCCACAAGTGACCCCATTTTGGAAAGAAGAGACCCCAAGGTATTCGCTGATGGGCATAGTGAGTTCATGGAAGTTTTTATTTTTTGTCACAAGTTAGTGGAATATGAGACTTTGTATGAAAAAAAAAAAAAAAAAAATCATCATTTTCCACTAACTTGTGACAAAAAATAAAAAATTCTAGGAACTCGCCATGCCCCTCACGGAATACCTTGGGGTGTCTTCTTTCCAAAATGGGGTCACTTGTGGGGTAGTTATACTGCCCTGGCATTCTAGGGGCCCAAATGTGTGGTAAGTAGTTTGAAATCAAATTCTGTAAAAATTGACCTGTGAAATCCGAAAGGTGCTCTTTGGAATATGGGCCTCTTTGCCCACCTAGGCTGCAAAAAAGTGTCACACATCTGGTATCTCCGTACTCAGGAGAAGGTGGGGAATGTGTTTTGGGGTGTCTTTTTACATATACCCATGCTGGGTGAGATAAATATCTTGGTCAAATGCCAACTTTGTATAAAAAAATGGGAAAAGTTGTCTTTTGCCAAGATATTTCTCTCACCCAGCATGGGTATATGTAAAATGACACCCCAAAACACATTCCCCACCTTCTCCTGAGTACGGCAATACCAGATGTGTGACACTTTTTTGCAGCCTAGGTGGGCAAAGGGGCCCATATTCCAAAGAGCACCTTTCGGATTTCACAGGTCATTTTTTTACAGAATTTGATTTCAAACTCCTTACCACACATTTGGGCCCCTAGAATGCCAGGGCAGTATAACTACCCCACAAGTGACCCCATTTTGGAAAGAAGACACCCCAAGGTATTCGCTGATGGGCATAGTGAGTTTATAGAACTTTTTATTTTTTGTCACAAGTTAGTGGAATATGAGACTTTGTAAGAAAAAAAAAAAAAAAAATCATCATTTTCCGCTAACTTGTGACAAAAAATAAAAAGTTCTATGAACTCACTATGCCCATCAGCGAATACCTTAGGGTGTGTACTTTCCGAAATGGGGTGATTTGTGGGGTGTTTGTACTGTCTGGCCATTGTAGAACCTCAGGAAACATGACAGGTGCTCAGAAAGTCAGAGCTGCTTCAAAAAGCGGAAATTCACATTTTTGTACCATAGTTTGTAAACGCTATAACTTTTACCCAAACCATTTTTTTTTTTACCCAAACATTTTTTTTTTATCAAAGACATGTAGAACAATAAATTTAGAGCAAAATTTATATATGGATGTCGTTTTTTTTGCAAAATTTTACAACTGAAAGTGAAAAATGTCATTTTTTTGCAAAAAAATCGTTAAATTTCGATTAATAACAAAAAAAGTAAAAATGTCAGCAGCAATGAAATACCACCAAATGAAAGCTCTATTAGTGAGAAGAAAAGGAGGTAAAATTCATTTGGGTGGTAAGTTGCATGACCGAGCAATAAACGGTGAAAGTAGTGTAGGTCAGAAGTGTAAAAAGTGGCCTGGTCTTTCAGGGTGTTTAAGCACTGGGGGCTGAGGTGGTTAAGAAGTATACTGAATTGTTAAACTGTGTCTCAACTGCACAAACATTACCTTAAATGGAACTAAATAGCAGATCTATGTGGTATGTAGGTAGACAGTGGAATACGTTTGGGGCGAATGTTCACGTAAGTAAGCTAAAATCCCAGACATGACATCATTTCCCATTATGATTTAAAGAGGTTGTGTTCAGTAATGTAAAGCACCTATAAACAATAATACACGTTTGTGGAACACTGGGAACAAGGTAAATGGGTGACCGCTCCCATGAAAACCAGCCACGTGCCTAGTAATGTGCACGTGCTGGTGTACATGCGCCTCTGCAAATGCGACCGCAGACCCCCCGGCCGGCGGCGGGGTTACCAATACCGTGCGAGCGTAACCAGGGGCGGAGCCGTCGAGTGCGCCTAGCAACCGGCACACGCGGCCGCCATCGGAACACACGCCTGCCCGCGACTTGCCTGCACCGCCCGGCCTGAAACAAGGAGGTGAGCGGAGCTCCGGCCCCAACCCCCCGCGTGTCTGCGCCGTCCCCGTTGTGAGGTGAGGACTTGAGCAGCCGTACGCCGCCCCCCGCACCGTGGTAAGGATCCGACCAACCGACTGGCATCGGATACCTTGCTTACCTGGGCGACCGAGACGAGGCGAAGCCGATCCAATACTTACCCGGATCGAGGCTTAAGGAAGCGGGACATGCAGGAACCAGACGTGACCGGAAATGTATAAGCGAGACAACCACATAGAACCAGCAAAATTATAATTTTTTATTTTTTTTGTCACCCTTATTGAGTAGCCTGCCTTACGCAGGACAGGCAAGATCCTCCAGCCAGAGCCACTGGTCTGCAACTGAACATGGCCAACCGTGGATCCAGAACGGGGACCCCCTCAACTTCTAGTGAAATATTTAACCCATGCACCATAGCTCCAGCTAACACAAACTAGCATGAAAGTGAACTGATGAATACCATGGATTAAACTGAAACCAGAAAGTGACCGCGTCCCGTGTAACACCCCCAGCAACCTATGTTATGTGTACCAGTTTAAAGAATCCCCTGCAGCACCCATTGACTTAGTAGTATCTGTAACACAGGGCATGTACACCTTGAAACTACACAGCAATAGGTGAAATGCAAATAGGACATAGCGTCATGTGGCCTTCCCACCTATATGGCGGCACATATACAAATACTTGCCGCCGCAGTATGGCCAAGCAATGCACAATAAATGAAGATGCCCTGTCCCGGGACCTCGTGTGGACATGCTTAGTAACATCTGTACCCCCAAGCCTGAATGTATATATCTATAGGACATGAACGTATGGAGGCTCCTGCAGGCGATAGATGATTCAATACAGGACGCCACTGGCTGCAGGAGGGATCCCTCTAATAGGAGCGAGCGTGGCAGGGGGGCGGAGCCGCCGAGCGTGCCTAGCAACCGTCACCCGCGGCCGCCGCCGCACCCAGAACATGTGACCGACAAGGGCGGCCCTGCGCCGTCCGGCCTGCCCCGTGATCGTGAGCTGAGGACCCGAAATCCACCCTCCTGCAATGGGGTAAGTAAATGTGATGCTCGTGCGAGCAGCCGACGCCAATGCCCGGCACCAGACTTCACCGCTTACCTGTGGCCGCATGAAGTGATGAAACGCCGACCTGCCACGATACTCACCCAAACCTGGACGCGATGGTGCGGGACGTGCAGGGAACCAGGCATGTAGACGTAACCCGGAAGTACCTGGCTGCACGTCCCGTCCCTTGAACCTCGTGGGGTTTATATAGCCAAGGGGCGTGGCCTCTGCCCCTCCCACAAATACAGGCTGCACGGCAGCCTTACCTACATATATACACACACACACACACACACACACACATATATATATATATATACTGTAGGAAGGCGCAAGGGGCCGTCTTTGACGGAAGGTATGTGTCACCGAGATTCCTGGGCTCTGTGAGGTAAGAGACAGTAATTTTAAGGCCTCTTTCACACGGGCGAGATTTCCGCGTGGGTTCAATGCGTGAGGTGAACGCATTGCACCCGCACTGAATCCGGACCCATTCATTTCTATGGGGCTGTGCACATGAGCGGTGATTTTCACGCATCACTTGTGCATTGCGTGAAAATCTCAGCATGCTCTATTTTTTGCGTTTTTCACGCAACGCAGGCCCCATAGAAGTGAATGGTGCTGCGTGAAAATCTCAAGCATCCACAAGCAAGTGCGGATGCGGTGCGATTTTTAAGCACGGTTGCTAGGAGACGATCGGGATGGGGACCCGATCATTATTATTTTCCCTTATAACATGGTTATAAGGGAAAATAATAGCATTCTTAATACAGAATACATAGTACAATAGGGCTGGAGGGGTTAAAAAAATAATAATAATAATTTAACTCACCTCATCCACTTGTTCGCGCAGCCCGGCTTCTCTTCTTTCTTCTTTGAGGAAAAGGACCTGTGGGGACGTCACTGCCCTCATGACATGGTCCATCACATGATCCATCACCTTGGTGATGGATCATGTGATGGACCATATGATGAGCGCAGTGACATCACCACAGGTCCTTTTCCTCACAGGTCCGCAAAGAAGAAGACAGAAAAGAAGCCGGGCTGCGCGAACAAGTGGATAAGAGTTAAATTATTCTTCTTATTTTTTTTTAACCCCTCCAGCCCTATTTTACTAAGCATTCTGTATTAAGAATGCTATTATTTACATAATTACATCTACACAACCTGGAACCCAAACCTGAACTTCAGTAAAGAAGTTCGGGTCTGGGTACCACATTCAGTTTTTTTATCACGCGCGTGCAAAATGCATTGCACCCGGGCGATAAAAACTGAACAACAGAACACAATCGCAGTCAAAACTGACTGAAATTGCGTACCTACTCCCGCGGGTTTGCCGCAATGCACCCGGGACGCATCCTGAGCCAAAACGTGACGCCCGTGTGAAAGAGGCCTAAGTGTCAGCGGCAGTTTATGCTGACTGACACTCTTTGTTAGTTAGTATGGCTGTAGAGCCGATCCGGGCTGGCTCTTATTGGGAGCAGCCAAAGTGCAAGGTGGGTGGCTTCTCCCCACATTTCAGGCCGGGTTTTGGCTGGGATATAAAAACCCAGCCAGCAGTCTCAGCTGAGTGAAGCAGTGATTTTGGGAGCTCTCTGCGCTGAGGTCTGAAGGCCGTGTGTCAGGCTAGCAGGCCGCCTTTTAGCCTGCAAGTGGACTTTCTGAGGCTGAGCATTCAGCCGGGTGAGAACTGACACCCAGGATACCAGGTGAATGTTATTTAGTTTTTTCTGTGTGTGAACAAGCACCAAGCCTGAAAAGGGACTGTTCTGTTATGAGTGTGAAACTGAAGATTGATTTAAAACCTGGTCCGTTGCCTCTATATTGCGTCCGCTAACCTACCTACCAGAGCGAATCCCCACAATACACACACTATATACAAACATATACATACAAACATATACAGGGAGTGCAGAATTATTAGGCAAGTTGTATTTTTGAGGATTAATTTTATTATTGAACAACAACCATGTTCTCAATGAACCCAAAAAACTCATTAATATCAAAGCTGAATATTTTTGGAAGTAGTTTTTAGTTTGTTTTTAGTTTTAGCTATTTTAGGGGGATATCTGTGTGTGCAGGTGACTATTACTGTGCATAATTATTAGGCAACTTAACAAAAAACAAATATTTACCCATTTCAATTATTTATTTTTACCAGTGAAACCAATATAACATCTCAACATTCACAAATATACATTTCTGACATTCAAAAACAAAACAAAAACAAATCAGTGACCAATATAGCCACCTTTCTTTGCAAGGACACTCAAAAGCCTGCCATCCATGGGTTCTGTCAGTGTTTTGATCTGTTCACCATCAACATTGCGTGCAGCAGCAACCACAGCCTCCCAGACACTGTTCAGAGAGGTGTACTGTTTTCCCTCCTTGTAAATCTCACATTTGATGATGGACCACAGGTTCTCAATGGGGTTCAGATCAGGTGAACAAGGAGGCCATGTCATTAGATTTTCTTCTTTTATACCCTTTCTTGCCAGCCACGCTGTGGAGTACTTGGACGCGTGTGATGGAGCATTGTCCTGCATGAAAATCATGTTTTTCTTGAAGGATGCAGACTTCTTCCTGTACCACTGCTTGAAGAAGGTGTCTTCCAGAAACTGGCAGTAGGACTGGGAGTTGAGCTTGACTCCATCCTCAACCCGAAAAGGCCCCACAAGCTCATCTTTGATGATACCAGCCCAAACCAGTACTCCACCTCCACCTTGCTGGCGTCTGAGTCGGACTGGAGCTCTCTGCCCTTTACCAATCCAGCCACGGCCCCATCCATCTGGCCCATCAAGACTCACTCTCATTTCATCAGTCCATAAAACCTTAGAAAAATCAGTCTTGAGATATTTCTTGGCCCAGTCTTGACGTTTCAGCTTGTGTGTCTTGTTCAGTGGTGGTCGTCTTTCAGCCTTTCTTACCTTGGCCATGTCTCTGAGTATTGCACACCTTGTGCTTTTGGGCACTCCAGTGATGTTGCAGCTCTGAAATATGGCCAAACTGGTGGCAAGTGGCATCTTGGCAGCTGCACGCTTGACTTTTCTCAGTTCATGGGCAGTTATTTTGCGCCTTGGTTTTTCCACACGCTTCTTGCGACCCTGTTGACTATTTTGAATGAAACGCTTGATTGTTCGATGATCACGCTTCAGAAGCTTTGCAATTTTAAGAGTGCTGCATCCCTCTGCAAGATATCTCACTATTTTTGACTTTTCTGAGCCTGTCAAGTCCTTCTTTTGACCCATTTTGCCAAAGGAAAGGAAGTTGCCTAATAATTATGCACACCTAATATAGGGTGTTGATGTCATTAGACCACACCCCTTCTCATTACAGAGATGCACATCACCTAATATGCTTAATTGGTAGTAGGCTTTCGAGCCTATACAGCTTGGAGTAAGACAACATGCATAAAGAGGATGATGTGGTCAAAATACTCATTTGCCTAATAATTCTGCACGCAGTGTATACAGCCAGGTCCATAAATATTTGGACATCGACACAATTCTAACATTTTTGGCTCTATACACCACCACAATGGATTTGAAATGAAACAAACAAGATGTGCTTTAACTGCAGACTGTCAGCTTAATTTGAGGGTATTTACAACCAAATCAGGTGAACGGTGTAGGAATTACAACAGTTTGCATACTTTCACTTTTTAATACTTGGTTGCAAATCCTTTGCAGTCAATTACAGCCTGAAGTCTGGAACGTATAGACATCACCAGATACTGGGTTTCATCCCTGGTGATGCTCTGCCAGGCCTCTACTGCAACTGTCTTCAGTTCTTGCTTGTTCTTGGGGCATTTTCCCTTCAGTTTTGTCTTCAGCAAGTGAAATGCATGTTCAATCGGATTCAGGTCAGGTGATTGACTTGGCCATTGCATAACCTTCCACTTCTTTCCCTTAAAAAACTCTTTGGTTGCTTTTGCAGTATGCTTTGGGTCGTTGTCCATCTGCACTGTAAAGTGCTGTCCAATGAGTTCTGAAGCATTTGGCTGAATATGAGCAGATAATATTGCCCGAAACAGTTCAGAATTCATCCTGCTGCTTTTGTCAGCAGTCACATCATCAATAAATACAAGAGGACCAGTTCCATTGGCAGCCATACATGCCCACGCCATGACACTACCACCACCATGCTTCACTGATGTGTAGAGATCGCGAACATAAAATTTTCCATTCGCGAACGGCGAACGCAAATTTTCGTAAATGTTCGCAAACGGGCGAACCGGGCAAACCGCCATAGACTTCAATAGGCAGGCGAATTTTAAAACCCACAGGGACTCTTTCTGGCCACAATAGTGATGGAAAAGTTGTTTCAAGGGGACTAACACCTGGACTGTGGCATGCCGGAGGGGGATCCATGGCAAAACTCCCTTGGAAAATTACGTAGTTGACGCAGAGTCGTGTTTTAATCCATAAAGGGCATAAATCACCTAACATTCCTAAATAGTTTGGAATAACGGGCTTTAAAACATCCAGTGTGTGTATACGATCAGGTATGATGTTGTATCGATCAGGTAGTGCAAGAGTTACGCCCGCTTCAGTGACAGACCAAACTCTGACAGACCAAGTCCATTTGCACAACCGCAAACTCCCCATTTGCACAAAGTTGGATACCAAGCTAGCCATGTCCCGTTCCTTGTCCTCACTGACGTCATTGAAGGTCTCTTCATCCACCCAGCCACGTACAACACCAAGGGTCCCTGAAAGGTGACAACAAGCCCCTTGGAACGCCTGCTGTGGTTGGTCTTCCACCTCCTCAAAGCCACCTTCCTCCTCTGACTCCTCTTCTTCAGACTCCTCTCTCTGCGTTGCCGCAGGTCCAGCAATCGACGATGACAAGGCTGCTTCTGGTGGTGATGGTGACAACTCTTCCTCTTCGTGCTCATCTACGGCCTGATCCAGCACTCTTCGCAGGGCACGCTCCAGAAAAAACGCATATGGGATGAGGTCGATGATGTTGCCTTGGGTTTGACTGACCAGGTTTGTCACTTCCGCAAAAGGACGCATGAGCCTACAGCTATTGTGCATGAGCGTTCAGTAATGCGGCCAAAAAATACCCAGCTCCGCAGAGGCTGTCCTCTTTTTTTTTTTATTAAAAAAAATCTGTTCTTAACAGTTTAATCTCTGTTTTGTCCCCTATCAGGGGACGGTGTATGGAATAGATTTTAGGAACCGGGAGATGGAAATAGATGCTTTGTCTGTCCTCTTACTTCCAATTTGGGACACTGCTGTCACTACCAGAGCTTGGAGGAGTTCTCACTGCTCTGTTTCTCCGCCCCTGTGATGAAGTCTTTACTTTCTGTTTCCTTCCTCCCAGCTGTTCCTCCTGCGTTTGATTTCCCTGCCTTTAAATCACCCCTCCTCCTATTGTAGGGCGTGGATTATATTTCTCATTTCAGTTGTAGCTCTTGCTTGAGTATCTTCACTTGTAGCTATCAGTTCACTGGACCTGTGTTCTGCTGCAGCAAGCACTCCGGATATTGCCAGCTGTCCTTGGATCCGTCTTCTCTGCGGCTGCAGCTCCTTCAGCTAAGTGTGCAGACATTGTTGTGTACCTAGTTATTTTCTGACTGGATCTGAGGTGGCCACGGTTCCCTCCATATACTGAGCAGGGCACCGGTGGCCGTGCCCCTTCCACTATTGTAGGGGTTACAGTGGTCATCAGTCTTAGGTACGCGGGCATGCCTCGTTCCGCCATTTGGATCTGGGCATGTGCTTTAGCAGCATAGGGAGAGCTTTGAGGGTCTGACAGGGGTCACCCTTTATCCTCCCTAGTTTGGGTCCGGTCAGTAGCTCTTTTTACTAGGTATACTCTTGTTGCTCACATACAGCCGTGACATTATAATCCACCAAAACCGTCCTTTTTTTACATGGATCCGCTTTCTGGCCTGGTTGACCGCATGCAGGGTCTTTCTTTGGAAGTAGCGGATCTCCGTCAATCTATGACTCAGCTTCAAGCATTGGGCTCTGCCCCGGCTCATGGAGTCTGTTGCGAGCCAAAGGTCTCACTTCCGGAAATGTTCTCCGGGGGCAGTGAGAATTTTGTTCGCTTCAGAGAGGCATGCAAACTCCATTTTTGCTTGTGTCCCCACTCCTCTGGTAAGGAGGAGCAGAGGGTGAGGATTGTCATCTCCCTGCTCAGGGGTAATGCTCAGACTTGGGCTTTTTCGCTGCCATCAGGGGATCCCTCCCTTCGATCCGTGGAAAGATTTTTTGTGGCCCTGGGGCAGATATATGATGACCTGGATCGTGTTGCTCTGGCCGAATCTAACTTACGTGTTTTATGCCAGAACAAACTGTCTGCGGAGCTTTATTGTTCTGAATTTCGGAGATGGGCAGCTGATTCAGGTTGGAATGATGCTGCACTCCGGAGTCAGTTCTGTCATGGTCTCTCAGAGAGATTGAAGGATGCGTTTGCTTTCCATGAGAGACCAACGTCCTCAGAGTCTGCCATGTCATTGGCGGTACGCCTTGACAGGTGTCTAAGAGAAAGAAACAAGACCTCTCTGTCCAGCCATTTTCAGTCTAGGGGCAATGGTGCGGACTCATTCAGTGTGCAGGGGCCTCATCCTGTCTCGCTCCCCTCTGAGCAGGAGCCCATGCAGCTAGGTCGACTTGCCCCTGATAAAAGAGGATTTAGTCCTCAGAGTATGGTGTGTTTTTGTTGTGGGGGCATAGGTCATTTGGCAAATGTTTGTCCTTCTAGGAGATTCTTGAACTGTACTAAGAGCGATAATAAGAGAAAAACCTCAAAAGGTAAATCATCAAATTCCGCTTCATCTGCTACTTTGGGCAAAGTTGATGTAGGAATTGATGTTTTTCCTCTGACCTGCAGTTCCCGTTTTCTCCTGTCTGCCAGGGTGGCGCTAGAGAGCAAAGTCATTTCTTGTGAGATTTTTGTCGATAGTGGAGCGGCCGTCAATCTTATTGACACTCAATTTGTAGCCATGCATGGTTTTCAGGTTTGCACATTAGAAAAGGATATACCTGTTTTTGCTATTGACTCTGCTCCACTCTCACAGAGATCTCTGAAGGGCATTGTTCACAATATCCGGCTAGCTGTAGGTGACACTCATGTGGAGGATATATCTTGTTTTGTCCTTAACGGATTGCCTTCTCCTCTAGTTTTGGGGTTACCCTGGCTCACTAGACATAACCCCACTATTGATTGGCAAGGAAGGCAAATAAATGAGTGGAGTGACTTTTGTAGAGAGAATTGTCTCACAGCGACTTTTGCAGAGGTGTCTACTAAAACTGTGCCATCATTTCTCTCTGATTTCTCGGACGTGTTTTCCAAGAGCGGTGTTCAGGAGCTACCTCCTCACCGGGAGTTTGACTGTCCCATTAACCTCATTCCCGGCGCCAAGCTGCCAAAAGCACGCCTCTACAATCTCTCACAACCGGAAAGAATCGCAATGCGAACTTATATCTCCCAGAGTCTCGATAAGGGGCATATTCGTCCCTCAAAGTCACCTGTGGCCGCGGGTTTTTTTTTTGTTAAAAAAAAAGATGGCTCTCTGAGACCTTGCCTAGATTTTAGGGAGCTGAACCGTATCACGATTCGCGATCCCTATCCCCTTCCTCTGATCCCGGACCTCTTCAACCAAATTGTTGGGGCCAAGGTGTTTTCCAAATTGGATTTGAGAGGCGCGTACAACCTGGTCAGGGTCAGAGAGGGGGATGAATGGAAAACGGCCTTTAATACCCCTAACGGGCATTTCGAGAATCTCGTTATGCCTTTCGGCCTGATGAATGCTCCGGCCGTCTTTCAGCATTTTGTTAATAGTATTTTCTACCATTTAATGGGGAAATTTGTATTGGTGTATCTTGATGATATTTTGATTTTTTCCCCTGATGTTCAGACCCATCAGGATCATCTTTTTCAGGTTCTGCAGATTCTGCGGGAAAATAAATTGTACGCCAAGCTGGAGAAATGTCTTTTTATGGTATCGGAGATTCAATTTCTGGGTTTTCTCCTCTCTGCTTCTGGTTTTTGCATGGATCCGGAGAAGGTCCGTGCTGTACTTGAGTGGGAGCTTCCTGAGAATCAGAAGGCATTGATGCGCTTTCTGGGTTTTGCGAACTATTACAGAAAGTTCATTTTGAATTATTCCTCTGTTGTCAAACCCCTTACTGACATGACAAAAAAGGGGGCGGATTTTTCCTCTTGGTCGGAGGAGGCGCTTGCAGCCTTTTCTAAGATTAAAGAGAGTTTTGCGTCTGCTCCCGTCTTGGTGCATCCCGATGTTTCCTTACCTTTTATTGTTGAGGTGGATGCTTCCGAGGTGGGTGTGGGTGCAGTTTTGTCCCAGGGCCCTTCTCCTGCCAAATGGCGACCCTGTGCCTTCTTCTCTAAAAAACTCTCCCCGGCAGAGAGAAACTATGATGTGGGAGATAGGGAGTTGTTGGCCATCAAGTTGGCTTTCGAGGAATGGCGCCATTGGTTGGAGGGGGCCAGGCACCCTATCACCATTTTTACTGACCATAAGAATCTGGCATACTTGGAGTCGGCCAGGCGTATGAATCCGAGACAGGCCAGATGGTCTCTGTTCTTCTCCAGATTCAATTTTGTCGTTACATTCCGACCTGGGATCAAAAATGTGAAGGCTGATGCTCTCTCTCGCTGTTTTCCGGGAGGAGGAAACTCCGAGGACCCGGGTCCCATTTTGGCGGAGGGGGTAGTTGTTTCTGCTCTATATTCCGATTTGGAGGCCGAGGTCCAGGCTGCCCAGACTGAGGCACCTGCCCGTTGTCCTTCTGGGAAGTTGTTCGTGCCTCCTGAGCTACGTCATAAACTCTTCAAGGAGCATCATGATACGTTTCTTGCTGGTCACCCCGGGAGTAGAGCCACGGTAGATCTCATTGCTCGGAGATTTTGGTGGCCGGCTTTTCGTAAGTCGGTGGAGGGTTTTGTGGCTGCTTGTGAGACGTGCGCTCGCGCTAAGGTCCCTTGTTCACGGCCTTCAGGTTCCCTTCTCCCGTTACCCATACCTTCCCGTCCTTGGACACACCTGTCCATGGACTTTATCACGGATCTTCCTCGTTCCTCGGGGAAGTCGGTGATCCTGGTGGTGGTGGACCGTTTTAGCAAGATGGCTCATTTCGTACCTTTCCCTGGTTTACCCAATGCTAAAACGTTGGCGCAAGCTTTTGTCGACCATATTGTTAAATTGCACGGCATTCCCTCTGATATTGTTTCCGATAGAGGCACGCAGTTTGTGTCCAGGTTCTGGAAGGCTTTCTGTTCTCGCCTGGGGGTTCGGCTGTCCTTCTCTTCTGCTTTTCACCCGCAGTCGAATGGTCAGACTGAGCGCCTCAATCAGAATCTGCAGACATATTTGCGCTGTTTTGTGGCACAGAACTAGGAGGATTGGTGTTCATTTCTCCCTCTTGCTGAGTTTGCTCTGAACAACCGTCGTCAGGAATCTTCTGATAAGTCACCATTCTTTGGTGCATATGGGTTCCATCCGCAGTTTGGGACATTCTCGGGAGGGGCTCTTTCTGGTTTACCTGAGGAGAAGAGATTTTCCTCGTCTTTGTCTACCATTTGGCAAAAGATTCAGAGTAATCTTAGAAAGATTAGTGAGAAGTATAAGCGTGTGGCTGATAAGAGACGTGTGCCTGGTCCGGACCTGAATGTGGGTGATCTGGTGTGGTTGTCTACAAGAAATAATAAACTGAAGGTTCCCAATTGGGTCCCAAGTTTATTGGGCCTTATAAAATCTTGTCAGTCATCAATCCTGTTGCCTTCCGTCTTGATCTTCCACGGGTTTGGAAGATACATAATGTATTTCACAGATCTCTCTTAAAACCATATGTCCAGCCCACGGTACCCTCCTCTTTGCCTCCTCCTCCGATTTTGGTTGATGGCAATCTGGAGTTTGAGGTTTCCAGAATTGTGGACTCTCGTATTGTCCGCGGTTCTCTTCAGTACCTCGTTCATTGGAAGGGTTATGGTCCTGAGGAGAGGATGTGGGTTCCGGTGTCGGACATTAAAGCCACTCGCCTCATCAGGGCATTTCATAGGGCTCATCCTGAGAAGGTGGGTCCTGGGTGTACGGAGTCCACCCGTAGAGGGGGGGGGGTACTGTCACTACCAGAGCTTGGAGGAGTTCTCACTGCTCTGTTTCTCTGCCCCTGTGATGAAGTCTTTACTTTCTGTTTCCTTCCTCCCAGCTGTTCCTCCTGCGTTTGATTTCCCTGCCTTTAAATCACCCCTCCTCCTATTGTAGGGCGTGGATTATATTTCTCATTTCAGTTGTAGCTCTTGCTTGAGTATCTTCACTTGTAGCTATCAGTTCACTGGACCTGTGTTCTGCTGCAGCAAGCACTCCGGATATTGCCAGCTGTTCTTGGATCCGTCTTCTCTGCGGCTGCAGCTCCTTCAGCTAAGTGTGCAGACATTGTTGTGTACCTGGTTATTTTCTAACTGGATCTGAGGTGGCCACGGTTCCCTCCATATACTGAGCAGGGCACCGGTGGCCGTGCCCCTTCCACTATTGTAGGGGTTACAGTGGTCATCAGTCTTAGGTACGCGGGCATGCCTCGTTCCGCCATTTGGATCTGGGCATGTGCTTTAGCAGCATAGGGAGAGCTTTGAGGGTCTGACAGGGGTCACCCTTTATCCTCCCTAGTTTGGGTCCGGTCAGTAGCTCTTTTTACTGTGTATACTCTTGTTGCTCACATATAGCCTTGACAACTGCGCGTGCGCCGTGTAATGTACTGTGCAATCCCAATATGAGTGGTATGTTAAGTAGTACTATTCCTATCAGTTTAGTACCTGTTATGTCCCCTATCAGGGGACGTGTATGGAATAGATTTTAGGAACCGGGAGATGGAAAAAGATGCTTGGTCGGTCCTCTTACTTCCAATTTGGGGCACTGCGCGTACGCCTTGCAATGTACTGTGCCACCAGATATGAGTGGTGTGTTAAGTAGTACTATTCCTATCAGTTTAATCCCTGTTACGTCCCCTATCAGGGGCCGGTGTATGTAATAGATTTTAGGAACTGGGAGATGGAAAAAGATGCTTGGTTGGTCCTCCTACTTCCAATTCGGGGCACTGCGCGTGCGCCGTGCAATGTACTGTGCCACCAGATATGAGTGGTGTGTTAAGTAGTACTATTCCTATCAGTTTAATCCCTGTTACGTCCTCTATCAGGGGACGTGTATGGAATAGATTTTAGACAACCGCAAAGAGTTGTCAATAGTTGACACACTCATGACATAAATTTTATTCCTCTATGCGTCAATCTTAGTGTAGTGATGACTGTGCTCCTGCGCACGTTTGGCAGATTGCAGGCGATGGGGTTTTTTCAAAGCCTATGGTCGTGCTGAGGTAGTTCAGTGACAGTTAAGTGACCCAGAAAACAATGATTCTGCAGTGTGGGCCCATTGTTGGCCTAGTAGGCTTTAATGATCACAAAGAAAATTAATATTTTTTCTATGCAAAATTATCCAGCCGATCGCTTTTGGTCTGTTCACAATGAAGCAACGACCTTATCATCTGGGGTGTGCCAACATTACCATTGCCAACACACTCATAGAGGTGGTCGCTTCATTGTGATACACAAGCCCCTTCACCACAACAAGGTAACGATCATGAAGGGGTATTGACACATGTATGTGACTTTTTTTTTGTTTTATTTTTGCAGCCACAATGCAGCACCAGAGGCCAGAAAAATTAGGCATGTTCACATGCCTGAAAAATTAGGTACTGTTGCAGGTTGTTTTCCAGGCAGAAAGTGCACTAAAACATTGCGGCTTGAACCCTAGTTGGTGGCGGAGAAGTCACGCAAGTCATCCGGCATGCAGAGATAAAATACAGCAGCGTGTGGACCATTTTTAGCCCAAGGTAGCTCATCTCATCAGGCCTTTTTTAGTCAAATGTATCGCCCACTGCCAGTCCCTTTGGGATCCATGCCTCATTCATCTTATTAAAGGTGAGGTGATCTAGACTTTTTTGACCTAGGCGACTTCTCTTCTCAGTGACAATACCTCCTGCTGCACTGAAGGTCCTTTCTGACAGGACACTTGAAGCGGGGCAGGCCAGAAGTTCTATCGCAAATTGGGATAGCTCAGGCCACAGGTCAAGCCTGCACACCCAGTAGTCAAGGGGTTCATCGCTCCTCACAGTGTCGATATCTGCAGTTAAGGCGAGGTAGTCTGCTACCAGTCAGTCGAGTCGTTCTCTGAGGGTGGACCCTGAAGGGCTGTGGCGATGCGTAGGACTTAAAAAGCTCTGCATGTCCTCCATCAACAACACGTCTGTAAAGCGTCCTGTCCTTGCCGGCGTGGTCGTGGTAGGAGGAGGATTACTTTCACCTCTTCCCCTGTTAGATTCCCGTTGTGCTCTGACATCACCCTTATACGCTGTGTAAAGCATACTTTTTAATTTATTTTGGAACTGCTGCATCCTTTCCGACTTGCGGTAATTCTGTAACATTTCAGGCACTTTCTGCTTATACCGGGGGTCTAGTAGCGTGGCCACCCAGTTCTCCTTCAGCATTTTTATACGAGGGTCCCTCACAGGCACGACAGCATGAAAGACCTCATTTGCACAAGGTTGGATGCCGAGCTACTCATGTCCCGTTCCTCGTCCTCACTGATCTCACTGAAAGTCTGTTCTTCCCCCCAGCCACGTACAACACCACGGGTACCAGATAGGTGACAACGAGCACCCTGGGATGCCTGCTGTGGTTGGTCTTCCTCCTCCTCCTCAAAGCCACATTCCTCCTCTGACTCCTCTTCCGCACACTCCTCTTCCAGCGTTGCCGCAGGTCCAGCAAGCAATGCTGATAAGGCTGTTTCTGGTGGTGATGGTGACCACAACTCTTCCTCTTCTTCTTCACGCTCATCTATGGCCTGATCCAGCACTCTTCGCAGGGCACGCTCCAGGAAGAAAACAAATGGGATGATGTCGCTGATGGTGCCTTCAGTGCGACTGACTAGATTTGTCACCTCCTCAAAAGGACGCAAGAGCCTACAGGCATTGCGCATGAGCGTCCAGTAACGTGGCAAAAAAATTCCCAGCTCCGCAGAGCCTGTCCTAGCACCACGGTCATACAAATACTCGTTGACGGCTTTTTCTTGTTGGAGCAGGCGGTCGAAAATTAGGAGTGTTGAATTCCAACGTGTCTGGCTGTCGGAAATCAAGCGCCTCATTGGCATGTTGTTTCACCGCTGGATATCTGAAAAGTGCGCCAAAGCCGTGTAGGAACGCCTGAAATGGCCACACACCTTCCTGGCCTGCTTGAGAACGTCCTGTAAGCCTGGGTACTTATGCACAAAGCATTGTACGATCAGATTCAACACATGTGCCATGCACGGCACATGTGTCAACTTGCCCAAATTCAATGCCGCCAACAAATTGCTTCCGTTGTCACACACCACTTTGCCGATCTCCAGTTGGTGCGGAGTCAGCCACTGATCCACCTGTGCGTTCAGGGCGGACAGGAGTGCTGGTCCGGTGTGTGACTCTCTGCTTTCAGGCAAGTCAACCCCAAGACGGCGTGACACTGTCGTATCCGGGATGTGGAATAGCCCCTGGGGAGCTGGGGGGGTGCAGTTGATGTGGAGTAAGACGCAGCAGCAGAAGAGGACTCAGCCAAGGAGGTTATGGAAGAGGATGGAGTAGGAGGAGTAGAGGAGGTGGCAGCAGGCCTGCCTGCAAGTCGTGTCGGTGTCACCAACTCCTCTGCAGAGCCACGCATTACATGCTTGGCAGCCGTCAGCAGGTTTACCCAATGCGCAGTGTAGGTGATATACCCGCCCTGACCATGCTTTGCCGACCAGGTATCAGTGGTCAGATGGACCCTTGCCCCAACACTGTGTGCCAGACATGCCATGACTTCCTTTTGCACAATCGAGTACAGGTTGGGGATTGCCTTTTGTGAAAAGAAATTTCTGCCGGGTACCTTCCACTGTGGTGTCCCAATAGCTACAAATTTTTTGAAGGCCTCAGACTCCACCAGATTGTATGGTAAAAGCTGGCGGGTTAAGAGTTCCGACAAGCCAGCTGTCAGACGCCGGGCAAGGGGGTGAGTCTGTGACATTGGCTTTTTACGCTCAAACATGTCCTTGACAGACACCTGACTGTGGGCAGATGAGCAGGAACTGCTCAAGACGAGAGACGGAGTGGCGGATAGTTGAGAGGGGGCAAGGAGGTCAGCAGTGGTTAACATGGCTGAAGATGCTGGACCAGGAGGAGGATGGCGGCTTTGAGTTTGTGTGCTGCTTGTACTCATGTGTTGATCCCATAGGCGTTTGTGATTTGAGATCATGTGCCTTCGCAAAGCATTTGTATCTAGGTGGGTGTTGGACTTCCCACGACTCAGTTTCTTTTGGCACAGGTTGCAAATGGCATCGCTGTTGTCAGAGGCAGACACACAAAAAAAATGCCACACTGCTGAGCTCTGCAATGACGGCATTCTGGTGGTGGCAACAGCATGCGTTGATTGGCGTGCTGTCTGGCTGACCCTGGGTGCCGATGCATGCTGTCTGACTGTGCCACTAGCTCCTTGCGACGACCTCCCCCTGCTTCCAACTCGTCTCCTCCTCCTCTCTGTCTTCCCATTTGAACTTTCTCCCTGTTCTTCTTCTCTTCGAGCGGGCACCCACGTGACATCCACGGACACATCGTCATCATCAACCGCTTCACTTGTATCTGAACACTCAGCAAAGGAAGCAGCAGCGGGTACAACATCATCATCATCACACCATACGTCCATGTGTGCAATGCTGCCTGACTGAGACATATCCCTGTTATCTACATCCTCTGGCAATAATGGTTGCGCATCACTAATTTCTTCCAACTAATGTGTAAATAACTCCTCTGACAGATCAAGTGAAGCAGCTGTGGTTCTAGTGTTGGTGGTGGCGGCAGGTGGATGAGTGGTAACTTGAGAGGTGCCCGAAGCTGAGCTGGAGGAGGATGGTGTGTCAAGGTTCCAAGCGGAAGCTGTAGAAGATTGGGTGTCCTGTGTCAGCCAGTCACTATGTCCTCAGAACTTTTCGAGTTTAGGGTACGTGGCCTCTGAACACTGGGCATTATTCTAGGGCCAAAGGGAATCACAGCACCACGACCACGACGGCCCGTGCGGGGTGGCCTGCCTCTGCCTGTCATTTTTTTTAAGATTAGTTGTACTATGCGTGCAAGCTACTGTGACACCAGATTGGCACTGTGCACTGGCAGTAGTTGGCACAGTACACACTGTAGGCCTAACACACACGCTTGTAGGCAAGTAACTGCAATTATATTACAGTCAAAAAAGTGTTGTTTTTTTTAAATGTAATCTACAGTGACACCAGATATGAGTGGCACTGTGCACTGGCAGTAGTTGGCACAGTACACACTGTAGGCCTAACACACACGCTTGCAGGCAAGTAACTGCAATTGTGGTCGGGGCTAAATGTGGAAAGAACCTATCCCTCTAAGGTACGTCCCATCAGAACTAGCGGCTTGAGTTGTGCCATAACCGCTTCCGTCGAGAGTACACCTGAAAGAGGCCATACCCTATGGGAGAGTAAAAGAAAAAGGGCGGGCTGGGAGGGGAACACTGCTGCCGTCCGTCCCCTGGAGAGAGGTGCGTGCAAGATATAGGGCAGGGCGCCCCTCCCACAAATGCAGGCCAATGAATCGGCCTTAATACTTGTGGTCGGGGCTAAATGTGGAAAGAACCTATCCCTCTAAGGTACGTCCCATCAGAACTAGCGGCTTGAGTTGTGCCATAACCGCTTCCGTCGAGAGTACACCTGAAAGAGGCCAAAAACCCAGCATGAGAATACAAAGCGTGTTTATTGACAAATCATAACACCAAATTCTGAAAGGCACAATGAATCTCGCTGACAGGGTTTGGAACATATCGGCTGTAACAAGAGGAGCGCCACCGACCCAACTTACGTATGATGTGCGTAGGCACCTGATTCCTAGAAGCGGCCGAGGCTGCCCCTATCCTGAACGAATGTCCTGACACCGTGAGGGGGTCCAGCCCTAGGTTGGCCGCGAGTATACGCGTGTGCGCTGTGAATTGGGAGGTGGACAAAGCTGCTGACCCGAAGGGTAACAAGGGGGTATCAGCGCCGCGATCGGCCAGTGCCCCTGATAATTTCTGCAGGACGTGGACCGGACACCATTTGTGAGAAGTGGGGAAGAATTTGATTTGGACGGGGGGACCTGACTGGGAGGTCTTGGTCACAGGCAGGGACAAGATGAAGCCCTCCGGGCTAGGGGCCAGCTGACGGCGGGCTAGGAAGGGGCCACTAAGTGACAGTGACGTGAATTCCCCCGGCCTCATGAATCCGTAAAAGGCAAGGTAGATGGCAGTTTTGAGCACTAGGCTTTGTAGAACTCCGAAGGGGCTTAGATCTAACAGATCGGACATGCCTCGGAACACTGGGCCGGAAATGGGCTGTCTACGGGGGCTGACCCCTGGGGTACATTTCTGTAGACCCTTCAGCGTGGCCTTGACCATGTGACTGGAAAACAACGATGTTCTTCCTGGATGGGAGAGGGACAGATGGTGTTGGACCCCCGACAGGTAGGTTTTGACGGTGCTGTGCGACAGGTGCCTGTGCACATGACAGTACCCGATAAATGATAATATGAAATCAACATGGTCAAGGCCGCCTTGAGGGTGTTCCCGCTGGAATTTGCAGTACAACCGCCAGCCAGTGTTATACGCCCTGGCGGTATTAGCCGAGAGTGACCTGGCAAACAGCCCATGAGCCGCAGCCAAGAATTGGTTCAGCTGAGGATGAGCGCGGACGGATGAGGAGACGGGGTCCTCGACGTGTCGGCTTCGGGGCAAACCTGAGAAAACAAAGAGTAATTCTGCTTAGCTAGCGCGTCGACTGCTACTACCTGCGCATCATGTACGAGGGAGCCACAGAACAAGAAATTGTGTAGGAGTGACAACTGTACCAGACGTCTCATCAAGGACATGGTCAGTTGAGACCTGGATTTGCCACTGTCAAGGATAGCCACGGTGGAGGGGCTATCCGAGACAAAGACCACGGTACGGCCTGACCAAAGGTTACCCCAAACCTGCGTCGCTGCTACCACGGGATACAAGTCCCTAGCCTCTGTCGCCTGGGAAGCTCCAGCGGCCTGGCACAACTCCTCCGGCCACGCCCCATTCAGCCAATGAGAGCCAAAAATAGCAGCGAAACCAGCGCTGACCCCGCTGCTGGAGAATATGACGGGGGAGCTGTGCGAGACCGCCGGGACAAACATGGACACGCCGTTCCAATGGCTCAAGAAGTGGTCCCAGATGCTCAAATCTGCTTGCGCTTGAGTGTCCAGGAATACTGGACTATCCTGAGAGGGGGCTGCTGAGAGAAGTGGTAACAACCTGGCTACAAAAGACCTACCCTGAGGGATGACGCGCATGGCAAAATTCAACATGCCTAACAAAGACTGCAGTTCTACCTTGGTGGTGACCCTACCAGTGACGAAACCGTGAATGACTGCCCGGACCCTAACCAACTTATCTTCCGGCAACCTAGCTGACATGCTCTCTGTGTCTAAAACGATGCCCAGGAAGGTGATGGTGGTCGCAGGACCATCCACTTTTTTGGGGGAAACGAGGATCCCCAACTGAGCGAAGCATGCTAACAGGCTCTGGAGATCGCGCCGCGAGCCCTGTGGAGATTCGATCAGCAAAAAATCGTCCAAGTAATGTATGACATGTTCACAACCAAACCTGTTCTCAAGGATCCAATGCAAAGCTTTCGCCAGCTGATCGAAAATCCAAGGGCTGCTACGGGACCCGAAAGTCAACTTAGTTGCGAAATAATAAAGGGAATTCCACTTGATCCCGTGCCACCGCAATAGCTCTGGCCTGATCGGCATCAACTTGAAAGCGTCGGAAATGTCCGCTTTAGACAGGATCGCCCCAGGGCCTGTGGCAAGGATGAGTGCAATAGCCTGATCGATGGAGGCGTACACCATGCTGACCTCCTCAGCTGGAATGAGCGAATTCAGACTGGGTGTAGTTAACCCATGGGGAGCTGACAGATCGAAAATCAACCTTTCTTTGTGGCTGAACTTTCCCGTGACTACCCCTATGGGGCTGACCCTCCAGCGTTCGAACGGGGAAGACGAAAAGGGGCCGATGATGTACCCTTTGTCTAACTCCAACTGGAGGAGCCTATCTATGGACCCTGGGTTGTGTGACGCAGATTGCAGGTTTCTACACTCATAGGTGTCGTCCGGTAACGCTACAAGACCTGTATGAAAACCATTACTGAAGCCTGACACAAGAAAGTCGCGAAAGGAAGCATCCTCATGCTCCTGCAAGTAAAGTTCAAGGAGGTCTACATTTACCACACTCATGTAATGTTTATCGGTTTTTAATGAGCACGCAACCTTCGGGTGGGCTCGGAAGCAGTTAACGCAAATGTGTAACAGACGGCACTGACTATAATTGCAAGTAGCGAAATTAAAGTTATTACAAATTTGTGACCTGCCTAGGTACTTGATTGGGCGGCCGAGTTTGTCTACCGTAGGATTCTGCTGGACGCCAGTCGACGGACCAGGGATAGGGGGAGAAGAATTGGACCTCGGGGCACTCGCGGCATTATGACACCATTCTCCTGTGTGATAGATAGATTGGCACGAAGAACACGCTGGGGCTTTAAGGCCAGCGAAGTGCCTGCAGAAAATTTCTGTGTCAATGTTAGCCCAGTTGGTGGTAAACTGGAACTGACAGAGCGCAGCTGCCGCCTTTGCAGAGAACGAGCAATGGTAGTCATAAAACCCGAAGCCTGCGTACTTATATCCCAATTCAGTGACCCTGAACAGATAGAGGTCCAATTCCTCTCTCCTGTCTGGCCGTACTGAACAGACGATATCTCGGTAGAGACTAAAGGCGAGTACAAACTCCGGAATTGTTAATTTCCTGCTAAGCCTGAGATCGCGCCCCTTCAGGACAACAGAGACATCGCCGCATGCAATGACCCTGTTATCTGACAGGTCACGAGTGGCAATTAGGAGGGAGGCTAGGTTCACGTCTCTGCCATCGAGGATGTCCTTCTTAATATTAGCAGGAATGAAATGGGCTGGAGTGACGTTGGGCACTGTAACAAAGTTACCTGAGGTACTAGCAACAGGTGCCGTTGCTACTGGCAACAGAGTGGCGGGTGCAGATAAGCCAGTGACCCTAGTCTCAACCGACTCCAACCTGGATTGCACCCCAGACATAGAGGAGGTGAGGCTGTTCAGCATGATATGGAGCTGCGTCAAGGAGGTCTGAACCGTGGCCATAGAGACCTCTCGATGACTAGGTCCTGCAGGGGTGGACCCCAGCAGCCTGTACAACTCCGCCTTCCGGGCAGTGGCCGGAAAAGGAATGCCTCTCTTGCTTAGTTCAGACATGAGTTTGGGCACAGTCCAATTACGCAGAGATGGAATGCTGCCGGATTCCGATTCCCTGGAACCCAAGTCTTCACCCGAAGCATCCACGATATCTGACACGTGAGACATGAGCAGACTGAAAAGCAAGCAAAACGACGGACCGTCACTAACACCGTTTGGCACAAGTTTGACTAACACCCGTGTTTAGACACCACCACCGGCACTGCAAAAACCGACATGCAAAGGTAACCAACCCTGGTGACCACCTGACAGCGGAGGTACGGAGAAAAAGGAGACGTGTGACAGTGAAACAATTGGCGTCAAAGAAGGAGGACCTTACCGAACCGGACACGATGCTGATGTGAGAAGAAGAACAGAAGGAATCAACCGTAGAAAATAGACCTGTTCGCATGAATTAAGCAGAATAAGTATACACATCACAAATTTTTTATTTTTTTTTGTAAAGGTGCTTGCGCCTGCGTTTAAGCGGCCCGAAGCTGGGCGACGAGACACGAAAGTCGGATTGCCGCGGTGCCGTGGAGTTGGCTGAACGGCTGACGGGCCGACGCCCACCTGAAAACCCAACTAGCTATGCAGCAATCAAAACAACAGGTGTATAAGCAAATGAGGAAATCTGCACACCATCAGACAGAGGCAATGGGAGAAACATGCCATGCAATGTGAAGGGTTTGGTGCGCCCCTGCTAGCCAGGTCTAGGGGCGCCTGTTACTGTGGGGCTACCCCCACCGACTCCTCCCCATCACACTGCACGGCATTACCCCCTACCTAACTGATAGCACGGCGGCCCGTGCCAGACTTTGACCCCCCAACAAGAAACTACCTGCATGTACCCCCTCAGTACCAGTTATCCAGCCACCATTAGCTCTAAGTGAAGTATAACTTAGGCTGGAAAAGTAATCACTGCGCACCCATGAACATGCCTCCGGCAGCCACATGTGGCCTGCCACCAAAGTACTTATTAAAAGGAGCCACTGCTGAGCTGTACTAAAACCGCCCCCCCCCCCCTTATATCCCTGCTTGCATCCTCTCGTTTATACTCCCTATTTTCACTGAAAATCCCCAAGACTCCCCTATGTATGTAGACGCTGACAATGTATGAATGAGGACGGAGTGCCGCTGTCTCCTGTACCTACGAGCCAGTCACGTGGGAGCGGGGCGTGCTGCCAGACGGCCGTTCCGGTGTGGGGATGTCCCTCTCCTACCTTAGAGAGACCGACCCCACCGACCGGACTGATCGAGACGACGTACGATGCGGCAGTAGTAACTTACCCGCCGCACGAGGAGGACCGGGATGCCGGAGTGCGGGTGGAAGCGCTGGCCGGAAGTGACGCGCTGGCCGGAAGTGACGCACTGTAGCCTGGGAAACGCTGACGCTGACGGCCGGAACAGGAGCCCTGCTGAACACTGCTGCCGTCCGTCCCCTGGAGAGAGGTGCGTGCAAGATATAGGGCAGGGCGCCCCTCCCACAAATGCAGGCCAATGAATCGGCCTTAATACTTATATTACAGTCAAAAAAGTGTTGTTTTTTTTTAAAATGTAATCTACTGTGACAGCAGATATGAGTTGCACTGTGCACTGGCAGTAGTTGGCACAGTACACACTGTACACCTAACACACACGCTCGCAGGCAAGTAACTGCAATTATATTACAGTCAAAAAAGTGTTGTTTTTTTAAAATGTAATCTACTGTGACACCAGATATGAGTTGCACTGGTGACCCTGTGCACTTGCAGGGCCTGAAACACACACACGTGCAGGCAACTGACTGCTATTATTTTACAGTCAAAATTTAATTTAATTTTTTTAATGTAATCTACTGTGACACCAGATATGAGTTGCACTGGTGACACTGTGCACTTGCAGGGCCTGAAACACACACGCGTGCAGGCAACTGACTGCTATTATTTTACAGTCAAATTTTTTATTTTTATTTTTTTATGTAATCTACTGTGACACCAGATATGAGTTGCACTGGTGACCCTGTGCACTTGCAGGGCCTGAAACACACACACACGTGCAGGCAACTGACTGCTATTATTTTACAGTCAAAATATATATTTTTTTTTTAAATGTAATCTACTGTGACACCAGATATGAGTTGCACTGGTGACAATGTGCACTTGCAGGGCCTGAAACACACACGCGTGCAGGCAACTGCAGGCAACTGACTGCTATTATTTTACAGTCAAAATTTATATTATATTAGTCAAAAAAGTTTGTTTTTTTTAAATGCAAGCTACTGTGACACCAGATATGAGTGGTGGCACTGGGCACATGGGCACAGTATACGCTGTGAGCCTGACACACATGCTGGCAGGCAACTGCAATTAGATTACACAGGAAAAAAAAAAAAAAAGCAGACTGATGTACTAGCCCTAAAAAGGGCTTTTTGGGGTGCTGTCAGGACGCTGTCCTTACAGCAGAGATCAGATGAGTCTTTCAGGACTGGAGTGGACACTGAATACACTAGCCTAGCTATCGATTTCCCTATTAAATCAGCAGCAGCTACACTGTCCCTCCTCTCACTAAGACTGCAGCTTCCGAATGAATCTAAAATGGATGCTGTCCAGGAGATGGGAGGGTCTGGGAGGGAGGGTATGCTGCTGATTGGCTGGAATGTGTCTGCTGACTGTGAGGTACAGGGTCAAAGTTTACTCAATGATGACGAATAGGGGGCGGACCGAACATTGCATATATTTGCCTGCCGCGGCGAACGCGAACAAGCTATGTTCGCCGGCAAATAGTTCGGGACATCGCTACTGATGAGGTGTATGCTTAGGATCATGAGCAGTTCCTTTCCTTCTTTATACTCTTCTCTTCCCATCACTCTGGTACAAGTTGATCTTGGTCTCATCTGTCCATAGGATGTTGTTCCAGAACTGTGAAGGATTTTTTAGATGTCATTTGGCAAACTCTAATCTGGCCTTCCTGCTTTTGAGGCTCACCAATGGTTTACATCTTGTGGTGAACCCTCTATATTCACTATGGTGAAGTCTTCTCTTGATTGTTGACTTTGACACACATACACCTACCTCCTGGAGAGTGTTCTTGATCTGGCCAACTGTTGTGAAGGGTGTTTTCTTCACCAGGGAAAGAATTCTTCGGTCATCCACCACAGTTGTTTTCCATGGTCTTTTTGCTCTTTTCAGCCTAATGATGGCTTGCTTCACTGATAGTGACAGCTCTTTGGATCTCATCTTGAGAGTTGACAGCAACAGATTCCAAATGTAAATAGCACTCTTGAAATGAACTCTGGACCTTTTATCTGCTCATTGTAATTGGGATAATGAGAGAAGAACACACACCTGGCCATGGATCAGCTGAGAAGCCTATTGTCCCATTACTTTTGGTCCCTTAACAAGTGGGAGGCACATATGCAAACTGTTGTAATTCCTACACCGTTCACCTGAATTGGATGTAAATACCCTCAAATTAAAGCTGACAGTCTGCAGTTAAAGCACATCTTGTTTGTTTCATTTCAAATCCATTGTGGTGTTGTATAGAGCCAAAAATGTTAGAATTGTGCTTATGTCCCATATTTATTTATATATATATATATATATATATATATATATATATATACACACACATATATTTTGCTTTCGTGTGAAATTAATGGAAAACCTAAAGTTCATGCTACAGAGATATTATATCTTGAAAGTAGGGCATTTAAGTAGAAGCATGCAATGGTAATTTCTAGGGTTGAGCGAACCCGAACTGTAAAGTTCGGGTTTGTACAAAACTTTAGGATTTTTGGACCCCGAACATTTCCGTAAAAGTTCAGGTTGGGGTTCGGGGTTCGGCGCTTTCTTGGCGCTTTTTGAAAGGCTGCACAGCAGCCAATCAACAAGCGGTTAACTGTCTGACCTTAGAAGCCATCACAGCCATGCCTACTAATGGCATGGCTGTGATTGGCCAGAGCAGCATGTGACCCAACCTCTATATAAGCTTGAGTCACGTAGCGCTGCACGTCACTCTGCTGTTACTAGTGTAGGGAGAGGATGCTGCTGGACTTGTGATTTCAGGGAGAGAATAGGAGAGAATCTAACTCAGCGCTCTACAGAGAAATAGTTGTGTGGGTGCAGGACACAATCGTTTTACCCTGCCCTGAGGCCATTGACCAAAAAAAAAAAAAACTTTTATAATTCTGTTAGTTAGGTGGGTGGCAGTGGCGGCCATTTTATGCAAGCTCAGTGCACCAGCACTGCATCTGAGCTTTTGGGACATTGCAAATCACCATTTTTTTGGGCAAACTACAACATCTGGATTAGTCAGTGTGCAATTTAAGGTAGAAATACACCCATCATTTTCTGGGGTTTTAAAAACACACTATTTTTTTCAAAAACAGTATTTTCCAGATCTGCAAGTATTAAATTCAAGTTTAATATATACAGCTTTCATATTCTGCTACCAAAAAAAGACTTTTTTGGCAATCTACAACATCTGTATTAGGCTCATGCACAAGACCGTTGTGTGCATCCGTGTCCGTTGTTCCATTTTCCGTGATTTTCTGCGGACCCATTGACTTTCAATGGATCCGTTGAGAACTCGGAAAATGCACCGTTGTTCATCCGCGTCCGTGATCCGTGTTTCCTGTTCGTCAAAAAAATATGACCTGTCCTATTTTTTTGACGGACAACGGTTCGCGGACCCATTCAAGTCAATGGATCCGTGAAAAAACACGGATTCACACGAGATTGTCATCCGCGTCCGTGATCCGTGTCCGTAGGCTACTTTCACACAGACGGATCGCAGATCCGTCTGCATATAAGCTTTTTCAGAGCTGAGTTTTCACTTAGTGAAAACTCAGATCCGACAGTATATTCTAACACAGAGGCGTTCCCATAGTGATGGGGACGCTTCAAGTTAGAATATACTAAGAACTGTGTACATGACTGCCTCCTGCTGCCTGGCAGCACCCGATCTCTTACAGGGGGCTGTGATCCGCACAATTAACCACTCCGGTGCCGCACCTGAGGGGTTAATTGTGCGTATCATAGCCCCCTGTAAGAGATCAGGTGCTGCCAGGCAGGAGGGGGCAGACCCCCCTCCCTCCCTCCCCAGTTTTAAATTCATTGGTGGCCAGTGCGGCCCCCCTCCCTCCCCCTGTATTACATTCATTGGTGGCCAGTGCGGCCTCCCCTCTCCCCCCCTCCTAATTAAAATCCCCCCCATATACTATGGCCCCAGTTGTGCCCCATCTTTATATTATGGCCCCAGTTGTGCCTTCTTACATATACTATGACCCCAGATGTGTCCCTATACATATATTATGGCCCCAGTTGTGCCCTCATACATATATTACGGTCCCAGTTGTGCCCCCATACATATACGATGGCCCCAGTTGTGCCCCCATAGATATATTATGGCCCCAGTTGGTGGCAGCGGAGAGTTCCGATCGGAGTCCCAGTTTAATTGCTGGGGCTCCGAACGGTAACCATGGCAACCAGGACGCTACTGCAGTCCTGGCTGCCATGGTTACTTAGCAATTTCTAGAAGCATTATACTTACCTGCGCTGTCTGTGACCGGCCGGGCGCTCCTCCTACTGGTAAGTGACAGGTCTGTGCTATAGGCAATGCGCCGCATAGACCATTTTCTCCATGCTCCGCTGTCTCCTTGTTGGTTATGTATATAGATAGATTCTATGTATAATATACCCCCTATATGAATGTTTGTAATATGACGGATAGACTGACAGATATACTTTCTATTACTTACAATAATACATATTGAGCCTTAAATCTGACTAAGTTTGATACCTGTTGGTCTATTAGCTTATATTAGCATGTGTAAGATTGATTCTGTCTAAATGTATGTGTTATTACTATAATGACTAAATGCTATCAGACATATCCTTTATACTTTAATTTTCTATTCTCATTTATTACGAATATATATTTTGCTTATACCATATACTTATTTGTATTATTATAGGCCGTGATCAAGGTCCCGGGTGGACCGAAATGTTGGCCCTGAATTTACGTGATGACTGATTTATAAAGTTGGTGTTGGCAAAAAACAAAATAAAATATATACTATTGTGCAAATTACACGAGTGTGCCGTGAAATAATTTTTTCTATATAGTGGCTTGACAGCCCCTTCACAGAGCACCTCTATTCGGATCTATTTTTGGGCGGTATAGTGCCATTTCAATATAGATTAACCCATCACTATGGGAACGCCTCTGTGTTAGAATATACTGTCGGATCTGAGTTTTCAGATATAACTCAAATCTGATGGTATATTTTAACATAGAGGCGTTCCCATGGTGATGGGGACGCTTCAAGTTAAAATATACCATCGGATTGGAGAAAACTCTGATCCGATGGTATAATAGGGACTCCTGACTTTACATTGAAAGTCAATGGGGGACGGATCCGTTTGCAATTGCACCATATTGTGTCAACGTCAAACGGATCCGTCCCCATTGACTTGCATTGTAAGTCAGGACGGATCCGTTTGGCTCCGCACGGCCAGGCGGACACCAAAATGACTTTTTCCTTCATGTCCGTGGAGCCTCCAAAAATCAAGGAAGACCCACGGAAGAAAAAACTGACACGGATCACGGAACTACGGAACCCGTTTTTGCGGACCGCAAAAAAAAAAAAAACGGTCTTGTGCATGAGGCCTTAGTCAGTGTGCAATTTAAGCTAGAAATACACCCATCATTTTCTGGGGTTTTAAAACACACCATTTTTTTTTTTAAAAACTGTATTTTCCAGATCTGCAAGTGTTGAATTCAAGTTTAATATATACAGCTTTCATATTCTGTTACAAAAAAATTACTTTTTTGGCAATCTACAACATCTGTATTAGTCAGTGTGCAATTTAAGCTAGAAATACACCAATCATTTTCTGCGGTTTGAAAAACACTTTTTTTCTTCAAAAAATAGTATTTTCCTGTTCTGCAAGTGTTAAATTTAAGTTTAATATATACATCTTTTTATATTTCTGTTACCAAAAAACACAATTTTGGCAATCTACAACATCTTGATTAGTCAGTGTGCAATTTAAGCTAGAAATACACCCATCATTTTCTGGGGTTTGAAAAACACACTTTTTTGACAAAAAACACTATTTTTAGGCCGTGCAGCATCAGCACGTGTGAAATTACAGGCTTATATACTGCTGTCAAATTCAGTTGTTAAACAAACACTCGTTTGGGCACAAAAAATTTAGTTGGCAGCCTTTGATGCAGATGTCATTGTGAGATACACCCCTAAAGGATAACTGTCATATATATATTTTTTGGAGTATTGCATTGTGGTGATTAATATCACCTTTGTGGCCCTATTTAAACTTTTCAGTCACTGTGTATTCAATTACCCCTTAATTACACATTTTTGTTCCCTTTACTATCTACTTTTACCTGTGCTTAAAATAGGATTGTTACGCATGGTCTGTCTATCCGTTGAAGGACGGAGGACGCAGAAGCAGGCTGCGTGCAAGGTCACATTACTGACAGCCAGGGACTGTAAGTAAATGATTAAAGCCAGGTCCTCCCCAGCAGCTGATAACAGTGCCTGGGCTGTGTGCACTTGTCCCTGTCCCTGCGCTTGGCAGACGCTCCCTCACTCAGCAGACTTGGAGAATGCAGAGTTGGTGCAGCCCAGACCATGAAAGGGAGATCTGCCATCTGCTCAGTGTATAAATGAAAGCAACATGTGGTAAGAGGACCCCTTTGTGCTGCAGGAGATTAACCCTTTAGGGGGGAGGGCTCTGGTTACTGACACTTTTGGGGGGCTATTGTTACTAGCTAGTGAGGGCAGACGGGATTAGCCTCAGGGTGAAGGCAGTGGCGGCGATCTTAACTGAATAGTGAAATTGCAGTTTTATGCAGACTGGTTGCTAAGAACTGAATCTTATTAAATATGGGGTAAGTCAGTCTTATAGTAACTGATTCTGGAATATCATGTTATTAGTAACTAAATATGTGACAGTTATCCTTTAAAGGGGTTGTCCGGGTTCAGAGCTGAACCCAGACATCCCTCCATTTTCACCCCCGCAGCCCCCCTGACATGAGCATCGGAGCAGTTCATGCTCCGATGCTCTCCTTTGCCCTGCGCTAAATTGCGCAGGGCAAAGGCATTTTTAGGAGTTCCGGTGACGTACCTGGGCTCTTCATGGGGCTGACAGGAACCCGAGTGACGTCACCTGCACTGATGGGCGGGATTTAGCTCTGCCCTAGCCAATAAAACGGCTAGGGCAGAGCTAAAGCCCGCCCCTCAGAGCCGGTGACGTCACCGAACACACTGCTGGGCGGAAATTACCGCCCGGCAGTGTGTTATTGAAAACAAAAAAGCCTGTGCCCTGCGCGATTTAGCGCAGGGAAAGGGAGCGCATCGGAGCATGAGATGCTCCGATGCTAGCCTCAGGGGGGCTGTCTGGGTGAAAATAAGGGTATGTCCGGGTTCAACTTTGAACCCGGACAACCCCTTTAATACATTTGGGTTACATTCAGAGATTTTAAATACCGCGATTTGGTGCACCAATATTGAATTCAAGCCTACACTGGTTCAGGCCCTGTGAGATACACCTTCTACATACAGGGGTTTGATTCAGGGATTTGAAATACAGCCATTTGAAATTCAGCCATTTTGGGCAAAGAAATATTTACTTCAGGCCTACACTGGTTCAGGCCCTGTGAGATACCCCCTCTACATACAGGGGTTTGAATCAGGCATTTGAAATACAGCCATTTGAAATACAGCCATTGTGTGCAAATAAATATTTACTTCAGGTCTACACTGGTTCAGGCCCTGTGAGATACCCCCTCTACATACAGGGGTTTGATTCAGGGATTTGAAATACAGCCATTTGAAATACAGCCATTTTGGGCAAAGAAATATTTACTTCAGGCCTACACTGGTTCAGGCCCTGTGAGATACTCCCTCTACATACAGGGGTTTGATTCAGGGATTTGAAATACAGCCATTTTGTGCAAAGAAATATTTACTTCAGGCCTACACTGGTTCAGGCCCTGTGAGATACCCCCTCTACATACAGGGGTTTGAATCAGGCATTTGAAATACAGCCATTGTCTGCAAATAAATATTTACTTAAGGCCTACACTGGTTCAGACCGTGTGAGATACCCCCTCTACATACAGGGGTTTGATTCAGGGATTTGAAATACAGCCATTTGAAATACAGCCATTTTGGGCAAAGAAATATTTACTTCAGGCCTACACTGGTTCAGGCCCTGTGAGATACTCCCTCTACATACAGGGGTTTGATTCAGGGATTTGAAATACAGCCATTTTGTGCAAAGAAATATTTACTTCAGGCCTACACTGGTTCAGGCCCTGTGAGATACCCCCTCTACATACAGGGGTTTGAATCAGTGATTTCAAATACAGCCATTTGAAATACAGCCATTGTCTGCAAATAAATATTTACTTAAGGCCTACACTGGTTCAGACCGTGTGAGATACTCCCTCTACATACAGGGGTTTGATTCAGGGATTTGAAATACAGCCATTTGAAATACAGCTATTTTGGGCAAAGATATATTTACTTCAGGCCTACACTGGTTCAGACCGTGTGAGATACTCCCTCTACATACAGGGGTTTGATTCAGGGATTTCAAATACAGCCATTTGAAATACAGCCATTGTGTGCAAATAAATATTTACTTCAGGCCTACACTGGTTCAGACCGTGTGAGATACTCCCTCTACATACAGGGGTTTGATTCAGGGATTTGCAATGCAGCCATTTGAAATACAGCCATTTTGGGAAAAGATATATTTACTTCAGGCCTACACTGGTTCAGACCGTGTGAGATACTCCCTCTACATACAGGGGTTTGATTCAGGGATTTGAAATACAGCCATTTGAAATACAGCCATTTTGTGCAAAGAAATATTTACTTCAGGCCTACACTGGTTCAGACCGTGTGAGATACCCCCTCTACATACAGGGGTTTGAATCAGGCATTTGAAATACAGCCATTATGTGCAAATAAATATTTACTTAAAGCCTACACTGGTTCAGACCGTGTGAGATACTCCCTCTACATACAGGGGTTTGATTCAGGGATTTGAAATACAGCCATTTTAAATACAGCCATTTTGGGCAAAGATATATTTACTTCAGACCTACACTGGTTCAGACCGTGTGAGATACTCCCTCTACATACAGGGGTTTGATTCAGGCATTTGAAATACAGCCATTTGAAATACAGCCATTTTGGGCAAATATATATTTACTTCAGGACTACACTGGTTCAGACCGTGTGAGATACTCCCTCTACATACAGGGGTTTGATTCAGGGATTTGAAATACAGCATTTGAAATACAGCCATTTTGGGCAAAGATATATATACTTCAGGCCTACACTGGTTCAGACCATGTGAGATACCCCCCTACATACAGGGGTTTGAATCAGGCATTTGAAATACAGCCATTTTGGGCAAAGATATATTTGCTTCAGGCCTACAATGGTTCAAGCCCTGTGAGATACCCCCTCTACATACAGGGGTTTGAATCAGGGATTTGAAATACAGCCATTTGAAATACAGCTATTTTGTGCAAAGAAATATTTACTTCAGGCCTACACTTTTTCAGGCCCTGTGAGATACTCCCTCTACATACAGGGGTTTGATTCAGGGATTTGGAATACAGCAATTTGAAATACAGCCATTTTGTGCAAAGATATATTTACTTCAGGCCTCCAGTGGTTCTAACCGTGTGAGATACTCTCTCTACATACAGGGGTTTGAATCAGGCATTTGAAATACAGCCATTTAAAACACAACCTTTTTGTGCAAAGAAATATTTAGTTCAGGCCTACACTGGTTCAGGGCCTGTGAGATACTCCCTCTACATACAGGGGTTTGATTCAGGGATTTGAAATACAGCCATTTGAAATACAGCCATTTTGTGCAAAGAAATATTTACTTCAGGCCTACACTGGTTCAGACCATGTGAGAAACCCACCTGCATACAGGGGTTTAAATCAGGCATTTGAAATATAGCCATTTGAAATACAGCCATTTTGTGCAAAGATATATTTACTTCAGGCCTACACTGGTTCAGGCCCTGTGATATACTACCTCTACATACAGGGGTTTGATTCAGGGATTTTAAATACAGCCATTTTGGGCAAATAAATATTTAGTTAAGGCCTACACTGGTTCAGGCCCTGTTAGATACTCCCTCTACATACAGGGGTTTGAATCAGGCATTTGAAATACAGCCATTTAAAATACAGCCATTTTGTGCAAAGAAATATTTTGTTCAGGCCTACACTGGTTCAGGCCCTGTGAGATACTCCCTCTACATTCAGGGGTTTGATTCAGGGATTTGAAATACAGCCATTTGAAATACAGCCATAAATCGACGTGGTCGATTTATGCCAGCTACACGCACAAGTGAAACCCCTTGCTCAGGTGCAAGTAGGCGACAAAACCTGCAGCGGTATTTGGTCGGGCCTAATGCTGCTCTACGAATGGTGAGGCCTGAACAAGTACAGGCGATTGTAGATTGGGTTGCTGACAGTGGATCCAGTTCCTTCACATTGTCTCCCACCCAGTCTCTTGCTGAAAGACCACAGTTGGCACCTGCAGCCAATGTCCATCAGTCTTTCACCTCACCCCCTTGCAAATCAGCCAAGCAGTCTGAGCCCCAAGTCATGCAGCAGTCTCTTCTGCTTTTTGATGAATCTGTTAGCAGGGTTTACCAGGGCCATCCACCAAGCCCTGCCCCAGAAGTGGAAGAGGTTGAGTGCACCGATGCCCAAACACTTATCTTTCAAGATGAGTACATGGGAGGACCATCGCAGCACGTCTCGGATGATGACGAAACACAGGTGCCAACTGCTGGGGCTTTCAAAAGTGTGCATAACGACAAGGAAGTCAGGGGTGAAGACTGGGTGGAAGATGATGTGGAGGACGATGAGGTCCTCGACCCCACATGGAATCAAGGTCATGCGAGTGACCTATGTAGTTCGGAGGAAGAGGCGGTGGTCGCACAGAGCCACCAGCATAGCAGAAGAGGGAGCAGGGTGCAAAAGCGGAGCGGCCGTCCTCTAGACAGTACGCCTCCTACTGCCCACCTCAGCAAGGGACCGAGCACACCAAAGCCAGCTCAAAGGAGTTCCCTGGCGGGGCAGTTCTTCAGACAATGTGCTGACGACAAGACACGAGTGGTTTGCACGCTGTGCAATCAGAGCCTGAAGAGAGGCATAAACGTTCTCAACCTGCATGACCAGGCATTTAAGTGCAAAGCATTAGCTGCAGTGGAGTAGACACCTCAAAAACCAAGAAAGGTCTCTGGCTCCTCCTGCTTCCTCTTCTGCTGCAGTCACGGCCTCTTCATCCACCTCTGGAGTGACAGTGCCACCTGGCACCCCGCAAACAGAGGATCTGCCAGCAACACCAACACCTGGTTCACCAAGCATCTCCACAATGTCCCACGGAAGCGTTCAGCTCTCCATTTCCCAAATGCTGGAGAGGAAGAGGAAGTACCCCCCTACCCACCCACGATCCCTAGCCCTGAATGCCAGCATTTCTAAATTACTGGCCTTTGAAATGCTGTCATTCCGTCTGGTGGAGACTGATAGTTTTAAAGGCCTTATGGTGGTGGCTGTCCCACAGTACGTCGTGCCCAGCCGCCACTACTTTTCAAGGCGAGCCATCCTTTCCCTGCACAACCAAGTAGGGGACAAAATCAGGTGTGCACTGCGCAACGCCATCTGTGGCAAGGTGCACCTAACTACGGATACCTGAACCAGTAAGCACGGTCAGGGGCGTTATATCTCCATAACAGCACACTGGGTAAATGCATTGGCGGCTGGGCCTGAGGCGGATAGCAGTTTGGCGCATGTCCTTCCCCCACCGAGGAATGGATTGCAGGGCGCTTCAGTTTGCCTCCTGTTGCATCCTCCTCCTACTCTGCTTCCTCATCCTCTACCAACTCCTCATTCGGTCAGCTTAACACTTTCACCAAAAACTTCAGCACAGCCAGGGGTAAAACGACAGCAGGAAGTTTTAAAACTTATCTGTTTGGGGGACAAACCCAACACCGCGCAGGAGCTATGGACGGGCCTTGAACAACAGACCGATGAGTGGTTTGTGCCAGTCAGCCTCAAGCCCGGCCTGGTGGTGTGCGATAATGGGCGAAATCTCGTAGCAGCTCTGGGACTAGCCGGTTTGACACACATCCCTTGCCTGGCGCATGTGCTGAATTTGGTGGTGCAGAGATTCCTTAAAAATTACCCTGAGATGTCAGAGATGCTGCATAAAGTGCGGGCAGTCTGTGCGTGCTTTCGGCATTCTCACCATGCTGCTGCTCGCCTGTCAGCGCTGCAGCGTAACTTCGGCCTTCCCGCTCACCGCCTTATATGCGACGTGCCCACAAGGTGGAACTCCACCTTGCACATGCTGGCCAGACTGTGCGAGCAGCAGCAGGCGATAGTGGAGTTTCAGCTGCAGCACGCACGGGTGAGTCGATCGGCGAAACAGCATTACTTCACCACCAATGACTGGGCCTCCATGCGAGACCTGTGTTCCTTGTTGCACTGTTTTGAGTACACCACCAACATGGCCAGTGCCGATAACGCAGTTCTCAGCGTTACTATCCCACTTCTATACCTCCTTGAAAAAACGCTCCTGGCGATGATGGAAAAGGATGTGGCACAGGAGGAGGAGGAGGAAGAGGGATCATTTCGTAGGGTTTCCGGCCAGTCATTCCCAAGTGGCTCCGAGTGTGGGTTTCTGCACCCACAAACCCAAGGTACACAATTGTCCAGCCAGATCACAGTTCTGGAGGATGAGGAGGAGGAGATGCAGGAGGAACCATGTTCACAGCAGGGTGGCACCCAGACCAGCTCATGGCCATCACTGGTGCATGGATGGGGGGATACAGAGGACACAGACGATACACCTCACACAGAGGACAGCTTTTCGTTGCCTCTGGGCAGCCTGGCACACATGAGCGATTACATGCTGCAGTGTCTCCGCAATGACCGCCGAGTTGCCCACATTCTAACTTGTGCTGATTACTGGGTGGCCACGCTGCTGGATCCCCGTTAGAAGGACAACGTACCGTCCTTAATTCCGTCACTGGAGCGTGATCGTAAGATGCACGAGTACAAGCGCACGCTGGTAGACCGGCTGCTGGTGGCATTCCCACCTGACAGCAGGGGCACAGTGGAAGCACAAGACGAAGGCAGAGGACGAGGAAGAGGTCGCCAACGCAGCTGGGGCACCGCCAGCACCTCAGAAGGCAGGGTTAGCATGGCCGAAATGTGGAAAAACTTTGTCAGCACGCCACAACAACCAGCACCACCAGCTGATATGGAACGTCTTAGCAGGAGGCAGCATTTCACCAACATGGTGGAGCATTATGTGTGCACACGCCTACACATACTGAATGACGGGTCTGCCCCCTTCAACTTCTGGGTCTCCAAATTGGGCACATGGCCTGAGCTTGCCCTTTATGCCTTGGAGGTGCTGGCCTGCCCTGCAGCCAGTGTATTATCTGAACGTGTGTTTAGCACGGCAGGGGGCGTCATCACAGACAAGCGCAGCCGCCTGTCCACAGCCAATGTGGACACGCTCACGTTCATTAAAATGAACCAGGCATGGATCCCTCAGGACCTGTCCGTACCTTGTGCAGAATAGACATGTATACCGGCACTAAGCAGCCATTGTTATACTGCAGCGCAATTGTTCATGTTTGTATTTTGGATATTTCACACTCTTTTGGAGTGTACCTTAATTTTACAAAATTAAATTAAAACCAAAAACCTGTGTTTGCTATCTCGTCCTCCTCCACCGCCGCTTCCACCTACTCTGCTACGTCCACCGCCTCCTCGAACTCCTACTCCATATGGAACTCCACCTCATAAATCAAATTTTTTTTTTTTTTTAACGTGTTTTATTTTATATCATTTCACTACTTTGTCATTTTCATTTTCGGGTTAAATTCACTAATTTTTAGGTGTATAGTACCACTGCTATACCTAGTAGACCGGTAAAAAATAAAAATAAAATTTGTCAGTTACATTTTATGGTGAAATTAACAAATTTTTGAGTGTATAGTACTACTGCTATACCTAGTAGACAGGTTAAACAAAAAAAATATAATTGTCATTTACTTTTTCAGGTGAAATTAACAAATTTTTAGGTGCATAGTACCACTACTATACCTAGTAGACGAAAAAAAAAAAAATTGTCAGTTACATATTTTGGTGAAATTCACCAATTTTTTGGTGTAATATACCCTTCCTCTACCTAGTTGACAGCTTAATAAATTTCAATAATTTTTCTGTTACATTCTTGGGTTGACATTATACAATTTTAGACATGAATAAACACCTGTTATGCATAGGTGACAGGAAATAAAATTTTATAAATTATTCAGTAATTAATGCGCACCACATCCTTTTATTCAATGCTTAAACTTTGAAAAGTTGTCACACTTTTATGCTTTAATAATTTCTCCCATATTTCAACTCTAATTTTAAATTTGAAAAAATGAATCCTCCCTTGGATGTGGTCTCTCTTTCTCACACTCCCTCTCTAGCCTGGAACCCTGATTTTCCCGCCACCCGTGATCAACATGGTAGGTGCATAAAAGAACATCGAAAGTTGATAGAGCAGATATCAAATTGGATCATGAACATCACGGGGACATGCGACATGGTGGGGCAGTAAGTGTGCACACTCCTACATGAACTGACTGACAGGGGTCAGCCCCTGCAACTTCTGGGTCTCCAAATTGGGCACATGGCCTGAGCTTGCCCTTTACCCCTTGGAGGTGCTGGCCTGCCCTGCAGCCAGTGTATTGTCTGAACGTGTGTTTAGCATGACTGGAGGGAGTTATCACAGATTATAATTCCCAATGTTTTGGGGTTTACCCTAATTTAAAAAATAAAATTTAAAACCAAAAAGCAGTGTAGGCTACCTCCTCCTCCTCCACCGCCGCTTCCACCTACACAGCCACATCCACCGCCTCCTCAACCTCCTACTCCATATGAACCTGGTCCTCCTAGATCAAGATTATTATTTTTTATTTTTACGTATTTTATGTTATTTTAAGTCATTTCCCTATCCACATTCATTTGCAGAGCACTTGCCATGCTCTTAACCACATTTTGACGCCATTTGCAGCCCTCTAGCCCAGGGATCAGCAACCTCCGGCACTCCAGATGTTCTGAAACTACAACTCCCAGAGTGCTCCATTCACTTCTATGGGAGTTGTGAGAACAGCCGAGCATGTTTGCATGCTGGGAGTTGTAGTTTCACAGCAGCTGGAGTGCCGAAGGTTGCTGATCCCTGCTCTAGCCCTTTCCATGACATTTTTACAGCCATTTTAGTGCTCAAAAGTTCGAGTCCCCATTGACTTCAATGGGGTTCGGGGTCAAGTTCGGGTCCCAAACTCGAACTTTTTTCCGAAGTTCGGCCGAACCCGTCAAATATCCAGGTGTCTGCTCAACTCTAGTAATTTCCTCATCTCAAACAATTTATAGACACAAATGCCAACAACAGTGGTGGGTATCCCCCCACAAAAAAGGTCAATGTCTCAAAAACTTGTCATGTGGTCTTGAGCATCAATTACAGCTTGACAATGACATCTTATGCTGTTCACAAGTCGGCTTATTGTCTGC
>NC_053390.1:401359338-401431838 GCF_905171765.1 Bufo bufo | reverse complement strand
TTAACAGAAGTGAAAAATGAATAGGAATCTGGTAACCTGCTGTCTGACAACCCAAGACCCATCTGTCCTGAAAGGCATGGATTATATATATTACCTGGCAACTTGGGATCCTATCATTACATCCCCTTCTTTCATAGTCCGGCTACTATACGGCCTGTAAGATATAAAAGAATTAGGTTAGTGCTGCTTGCATGTCATCATGAGTAATCACTAAATATTGTTTATCCCTTCAAAAATGCCCATTTCTGTGGTATTTAACAATAAAATCTGACAAAAAGAAAGAGTATTACTAGTTTCTTCAGACTCAGAAATTAATGTTCTCTGCCAATCAAATGTACCCAATAAATGCCAATCTGTGGCCTTCTGCTGCAAGTATTGAAAAGTGGGTGAGAATCCGAGACTGGGATTTCTAAGCTTTGATTGTCACCATATTTACAGTAATGTTTTCAGGACTTAGGGCAGCTTCTTAAAGGGAACCCGTCACTAGAGTTTGAGGATTTTAATTGTGGATTGTATTGCAAAGGGTGAATTCCAGGGCAAATCCGCAACTAACACATGCAGATTTTGCTGCGGATTCATTACGGAATGGCAGTGAAATCCATTCTATTCCTATTTGTGAAATCATCAGTTTTGTGACAGTTTTTGACCCAAAGCCAGAAATAGATCCAGCAATGAAGTATAAGACTGTCCTTTAGCTCTCATTCATTTGGAATCTATTCCTGGCTTTAATTTTTTTCAAATGGTCCATGAGACCAACAAAGCTTTTTTATCCCATATGCTATTATTCAATTTAAAACAACTTTTATTCCTCAATGTAACTTGTCTACTGACTAATAAAACAGTTTAAAATTATCAGCCGAGTCTTCGGTTATTTTGTATGTTGTCTATTTGTATCACTTTCATTCACAGTGTATTATGCCATACAAAGGGATGTAGTGAGTCATAACAGCACCTTCTGTGTGCTCACTAAACTTCCATCCCCATGTTAAATGCTAAATCAGATGTACATTATTTATAACCGGAGGCACTGGCTGTCTAAAATCTCAAATGCTGCCCCCGACATGTTTTGCCAGCGGGTACTTTCACACTAGCGTTTTTCTTTTCCGGCATATAGTTCCATCCTAGGGGCTCAATACCAGAAAAGAACTGATCAGTTTTATCCCCATGCCTTCTGAATAGAGAGAAATCCATTCAGGATGTCTTCAGTTCAGTCTTTTTGACTGATCAGGACAAAGATAAAACTGTAGCATGCTGCGGCTTTATCTCCAGCCCAAAAAAACTGAACACTTGCCTGAATGCCGAATCCGGCATTTTTTTCCACAGGAATGTATTAGTGCAGGATCGGGCATTCAAAATACCGGAATGTCGGTTCCGTCCTTCCGGTCTGCGCATGTGCAAACCGAAAAAAAAATGTGAAATAAATAAATGCTGCATCCGTTTTTCCAGATTACACCGGAAGTCAATGCATTTGTAAGACGGATCAGGATCCTGATCAGTCTTAGGGCCCTTCCGTCGTCGGGGCTCTATGCCGGAAGAATCCTGATCAGTTTTATCCTAATGCATTCTGAATGGAGAGAAATCCGTTCAGGATGCATCAGGATGTCTTCAGTTCCGGAACGGAACGTTTTTTGGCCGGAGAAAATACCGCAGCATGCTGCGCTTTTTGCTCCGGTCAAAAATCCTGAACACTTGCCGCAAGGCCGGATCCGAAATTAATGCCCATTGAAAGGCATTGATCCGGATCCGGCCTTAAGCTAAACGTCGTTTCGGCGCATTGCCGGACCCGACGTTTAGCTTTTTCAGAGTGGTTACCATGGCTGCCGGGACGCTAAAGTCCTGGCAGCCATGGTAAAGTGTAGTGGGGAGCGGGGGAGCAGTGTACTTACCGTCCGTGAGGCTCCCCGGGCGCTCCAGAGTGACGTCAGAGCGCCCCATGCGCATGGATGACGTGATCCATGTGATCACGTGATCCATGCGCATGGGGCGCTCTGACGTCATTCTGGAGCGCCCGGGGAGCCGCGCGGACGGTAAGTATACTGCTCCCCCGCTCCCCACTACTACTATGGCAGCCAGGACTTTAATAGCGTCCTGGGTGCCATAGTAACACTGAACGCATTTTGAAGACAGATCCGTCTTCAAATGCTTTCAGTTCACTTGCGTTGTTTTACGGATCCGGCGGGCACCTCCGGCAAATGGAGTGCACGCCGGATCCGGACAACGCAAGTGTGAAAGAGCCCTTACAAATGCCATCAGTTGGCATACGTTTTGCCGGATCCGGCAGGCGGTTCTGGCGACGGAACTGCTTGTCAGATTACTCTGCCGCAAGTGTGAAAGTAGCCTAACCAGGCGTCTTCAGGGTTTTGGGCAGAGTATGTTTGCTGGGGGCGGGAACGGTCATTTGAACCCTCCAGGTGTGACCTCCCTTACTCTCGAATCATCAGTAGCGATGTTGAGATCTCTCTCATCTGGGTTAGAGATGGGGGTGCTAATTGCAGCAGTCCCGTAACCCTTCTCCTCCCTATTCATGACGTGCTACCTTTGTACAGACTGTTTCTCTGTCGGGTACCGTGCATGATCCCGGACTTGTATGCCGTTTCTATCCATGGTGTTAACTGCGCATGTCTTAGTTTTCTTGCATGTTCCCAGCACTGTCTTACTGCGCAAATCTACATACTTAGTGTTATACTCAATGTTTGTCTATATTCTGTCTCAACTTGCTTATGGCTATATTTAAACCAAAATGTCTTTAGGAATAATGCACGATATCAGCCGTGTAAAATATATTTTTAAAGGGCTTCTGTCACCTGAAAAATGGGTATTAGACTAGCGGACATTAGCGATGTGCTAATGTCAGCTGAGCATAACTATATTAGTGCCATCTCACTGCCTAAAGCCTTTATTGAGAAAAACAAACTTTTATAATATGCTAATTAGCCTCTAGAAGCAGGGGGGGGGGGGCGTTGAACCTGCTCCTAGAGGCTCCGTTTGCCCACCTCTTTTCACACCCTTCTCTTGATTTACAGGGGAAGGGCAGTGCTGCTCTCCGCCGGCCATGTCTGCAGTGTAAACTTCGTGCCATTCAGTATTCGGCGCAAGCGCAGTGAGGGAAGGACGCTCGGCGGGTGCGGCTCTGAGATTTACACTGCAGACACGGCCATCGGGAGGAGAGCAGCGCTGCCTGGCCCTGTCAATCAAGACAGAAGCTAATTAGCAAATTATAAAAGTTTGTTTTTCTTAATAAAGGCTTCAGGCAGTGAGATGGCACTAATATAGTTATGTTCAGCTGACATTAGCACATCGCTAATGTCAGCTAGCCTAATATCTATTTTTAAGGTGACAGAAACCCTTTAATGATGTTTTCTATGATTTTTAAAGATAATGTGCCACAAGATTTAAGGATCATGACCTTGAAATATCACTATTATATTATTATTACAGTCATTACTAGGAGATATGTTAATCAACTTAGACTCTAATCATGATAAAATAAACCTAATAAAGAACTACTGTGGTGTACCAAAGTAAACAATCATGCCGATCGTGAATTATTTCCTATTTTGACCAAGCTAAAAAAAGGTATAAAGACCAGAATCAGATTGTAGTTTATTAATATTCACATTTTAACCAAACTGTCTTTATGAATTGTGAAAAACAGTATGTAGACTTGCGCAGTAAGACCGTGCCGGGAACATGCGATATGAGAAGAAACTGAAGGGAGGAAAACTAAGTCCTAAGACATGCGCAGCTAACACCATGGATAGAAACGGCATACAAGTCCGGGATCATGCACGGTACCCGAGGGAGAAACAGTCTGTACAAAGGTAGCACGTCATGAATAGGGAGGAGAAGGGTTACGGGACTGCTGCAATTAGCACCCCCGTCTCTAACCCAGATGAGAGAGATCTCAACATCGCTATTGATGATTCGAGAGTAAGGGAGGTCACAACTGGAGGGTTCAAATGACCGTTCCCGCCCCCAGCAAACATACTCTGCCCAAAACCCTGAAGACGCCAGGTTAGGCTACTTTCGCACTTGCGGCAGAGGATTCCGGCAGGCAGTTCCGTCACCAGAACTGCCTGCCGGATCCGGCAAAACGTATGCCAACTGATGGCATTTGTAAGACTGATCAGGATCCTGATCAGTCTGAAAAATGCCTGATCCGTCTTATAAATGCATTGAATTCCGGTGTCATCCGAAGGACGGATCCGGCACCAATACATTTCTATGGAAAAAAAATGGATCCGGCATTCAGGCAAGCGTGTTTTTTTTTTTTTGGCTGGAGATAAAAAACTGTAGCATGCTGCAGTTTTATCTTTGTCCTGATCAGTCAAAAAGACTGAACTGAAGACATCCTGAATGGATTTCTCTCCATTCAGAATGCATGGGGATAAAACTGATCAGTTCTTTTCTGGAATAGAGCCCCTAGGACGGAACTATATGCCGGAAAAGAAAAACGCTAGTGTGAAAGTACCCGCTGGCAAAACATGTCGGGGGGCAGCGTTTGAGATTTTAGACAGCAAGTGCCTCCGGTTATAAATAATGTACATCTGAGGCTACTTTCACACTACCGTTCAGAGCGGGTCCGTCTGATGTCTGCACAGACGGATCCGCTCCTATAATGCAAACGTTTGGATCCGTTCAGAACGGATCCGTCTGCATTATAGTTTAAAAAAAATTCTAAGTGTGAAAGTAGTTCAGACGGATCCGTCCAGACTTTACATTGAAAGTCAAAGGGGGACGGATCCGTTTGAAAATTGAGCCATATTGTGTCATTTTCAAACGGATCCGTCCCCATTGACTTACATTGTAAGTCTGGACGGATCCGCTTGCCTCCGCACGGCCAGGCGGACACCCGAACGCTAAAAGCAGCGTTCAGGTGTCCGCTTGCTGAGCGGAGCGGAGGCTGAACGCTGGCAGACTGATGCATTCTGAGCGGATCCGCGTCCACTCAGAATGCATTAGGGCAGTACGGATGCGTTCGGGGCCGCTTGTGAGCCCCTTCAAACGGAGCTCACAAGCGGAGCCCCGAACGCTAGTGTGAAAGTAGCCTGATTTAGCATTTAACATGGGGATGGAAGTTTAGTGAGCACACAGAAGGTGCTGTTATGACTCACTACATCCCTTTGTATGGCATAATACACTGTGAATGAAAGTGATACAAATAGACAACATACAAAATAACCGAAGACACGGCTGATAATTTTAAACTGTTTTATTAGTCAGTAGACAAGTTACATTGAGGAATAAAAGTTGTTTTAAATTGAATAATAGCATATGGGATAAAAAGGCTTTGTTGGTCTCATGGACCATTTGAAAATAATTTAAGTCATAAATTGACCAAGTATTCCTGGCTTTAGCTCAAAAAACTGCTGCGTCTTAAACAACCCTAAGGCTGGGTTCAGACCTGAGCATATTTGATATGCACGTTTAACGCGCGTTTGTGTCGCGCGTTTTTGTCCATAGTCAACGCACGTATTACGCGCGTTTGTGTGATTAACAGCAGTGTCCTATGGCTGCAAACGCGTGACAAAACGCCCCAAAGAAGCTCAAGAACTTGTTTGAGCGTAGGGCGTTTTTCAGCGCGTTCAAACGCGCTGTAAAACGCTCAAGTGAGAACCAGGGCCATAGGGAAGCATTGGTTTTCATGTGTTGAGAGTTTTACAGCGCGTTTGAACGTGCTGTAAAACGTTCAAGTGTGAACCCAGCCTTAACCTTTTCAATCCAGGAGGATTTTTTGTTGAGCCTTCCGAAAACATAAAACTTTTTTTTTCCCCATTAACATAGCCATATTTAGGCTTTGTTTTTGCAGGACAAGTTGTACATTCTAATGATACCATTTACTGTTGCATACGATGTAGTGGGAAGCTGGAAGATATTCAAAATAGGGTGAATTGGAAAAAATAAAAATAAAATTCTGCCACAGTTTTATGGGTTTCATTTTTTCATTTTTAAAAGTGGTAAGCTAACCTGCTCCCTTCATTCTCCAGGTCAATACAATTACCGCAATGCCACATTTGTATAGTTTTTATTGTGTTTTAATCTCTAAAAAAGAAAAAAACTTTGGGTGGGGGAACAATTTTTTTTATTGCATTACCATATTCTAACCCCCGCAACTTTACTTTTATGTCTATGGAGCTGTTTGAGGGCTCATTTTCTGCTGAATTATCTGTACTTTTCAATTATGTCATTGGGTTCTGTATGACTTTGATCACTTTGTATTTTTGGGGAGGTGAAGCAATGAAAACAACAAATTGGCCATTTTGAGTATTTTTTTTATATGTATTTAAATCGTACACGTGTTTATTTTTTATATTTGTTTATTTTTATTTTACTTTTGGGTAAAGCGGGTTGAATATTTATTTTTTATATTTTTAAAACATTTTTTTTTAAACTTTGTTTTGTCATCTTATCTATGACTATAACCTGCAATCAATATATTACCATTTGTATTTTGTAATGGATTTATATCCATTACAGAATTCAGTATACTGTATTACAAGGCAGTGCTGCCAGCATTGGAATATATTAGTAATAAGCATGGAAGCCTTGTATAGGCTCAGGCCTATTACTACTATGGAATACCTTCCCCGATCTCAACCAGGGGAAGACGTCCTGGGCCGGAAGCATTGGGCTTCGGTTTTAGTGCTCTCAGATGCTGTGTTCACGTTTTACCATGGTGTCTGAGGGTTAAATGTCTCCATCAGCATTATCACTGAATGCAGACATTAGACCCGGGTGTCTGCTGTTGAAAATAGCAGGCACCCGGTGGCTATGGGGCCTGCTGCGCTCAAAAATGGGTGCCATCTTTAAAAACACCCACATCTGCTGTATATGGTGCTGTGAGAGAAGGGAGTTAAAGGGGTTATCCCACAACTTTAGAGTTAGTCACATACAGCACATAATTATAAACATCTTTTATATTGAGTAGTGTTGATAGAGCATGCTATGCAGCTAATAAACGTGCAGGCAAGTACTGCCCTTCACTGTAATGCCGTAGCCATGTTTGTTACTGGCATTACAGTGATTGGCTGACCGGAACGCGATATAGTACCCGATGACATGTTCGGCTCAGTGTTAGTCAGAAGAGCTGTGCTGAAGAAGGGAAAGATAGTGTAGGGAGTGAAATTTTCCTTTGAAAAACTTGTCAGAGACCCAAAAGTCCTTTTAAGGACTATTGTGTGTGACAGCAGCAATATATATTTTTAGCGCAACCTTTTGCTAAAACTTTACAGACCCAAAAGTCCTTTTAAAAGACTGTTGTGTGTGGCAGTGATATCTATTTTTAGCGCATCCTGCGTTAAAAAGCGTGCAATAGTTAGGCCGCTGCATGTGTGCATCCCAAAAATATCAGTGACATCCAGTGACCTTTTTCCGTAGACTGTGTCCGCTGCAGACAGCGACATAATCTGCGCTACATCTCCTGTGTAACGTGTGCGCATCCTAAAAATATCTGTGACATCCAGTGTACTTTTTCCATAGACGGTGTCCGCTGCGGACAGTGACATTAGCTGTGCTACATCTCCTGTGTAACGTTTCCACATCCAAAATACCTGTGACATTCCCTGTAATTTTATATTAGCCGCTGCTAACATCAGCAACATTATCTGCAGTATTTCTCCTTTGTAATAATTTCACATCAACTAAATTTAAGTTTTTTTGCGCATACACTTACAAATCCTACGCTACTGTACGTGTGACATACTTTCAAGCATATATAACATTTAATATGAAGAAGGCGAGCAGTAAGGGACAGGGAAGTGGCCGTGATGCTTTTTTGAGGAAAGTGCGGACGACAAAAGAATTTTTATTTGCAACCTGTGCCATACAAAAATGAGCAGGGGCGTGAACACTAGCAACCTCACCACCACCAGCATGATCCGCCACATGGCATCAAAGCAGATGGGCCGAACGCCTGGGTGCACAATCAGTGTCTGCGGGTCACACCACTGCCTCCTTTTCCCCCGTGTTACGTGCTGGTCAATCCCCTGTCGAAGGCGCAGGCCCGGATGCATCCCGCCCTGCACCTGAACCTTTGCAAGCACCATCAGCAACCACATCCACTTCAGTGTCCCAGTGCAGCATACAAATGCCCTTACCACAGGCATTTCAAGGCAAGCACAAATACCCAGCCACCCACCCACAGGCCATAGCACTAAATGCACAACTTTCCAAATTACTGGCCCTGGAAATGTTGCCATTTAGGCTTGTGGACACTAAAGGCCTTCCTCAGCCTGATGTCGGCGGTCGTCCCTCGTTACGCATGTGCCGTGCCCGCCTTACACCAGCATGTGTCCCATAACATCACCCGTGCCCTGACCAACGCAGTTACTGGGAAGGTCCACTTGTCCATGTGTCAGTGGTTAATTGCTTTCGGCCAGGGACACTACATTTCCCTGACGGCACACTGGGTGAACGTTGTGGAGGCCGGGAGAGAGTCCAAAAGCAGCTCTTCCATTAGGCCGCAGCCTAAGGCCTCGCGCTGGTGGGGGCCTCGCTCTGGCTCCCACCCGACAACTCCCCAAGTACTTAGCCGGTTGCGGGGGGAAGCGTCCTTAGGTCAAAACATTTCAGGCTTGAGCCAGTACCCCGAATGCTATTCCCCACCCCCCTTGTATATTATCCACTAATCTGCTAGGCTGCTGCGCCTCGCGGTCATGAATTCAGTCACTTCAGAGCGCAACCCAGTAGTGCAGTGCGTAATCCCGCGAGACCCGCCCCACAAGGTGGGGGGGAAATTTCATAATATGAAGCAGTGTGTGGGCAAATTTGTGAGGCAGTGTGGGGGCAAATTACATAATGGGGGCAGTATTACTAATAACATAGTAACATAGTAACATAGTAACATAGTACATAAGGCCGAAAAAAGACATTTGTCCATCCAGTTCGGCCTGTCATCCTACAAGTTGATCCAGAGGAAGGCAAAAAAAACCCTGTGAGGTAGAAGCCAATTTTCCTCACTTTAGGGGAATAAAAAATTCCTTCCCGACTCCAATCAGGCAATCAGAATAACTCCCTGGATCAACGACCCCTCTCTAGTAGCTATAGCCTGTAATATTATTACACTCCAGAAATACATCCAGGCCCCTCTTGAATTCCTTTATTGTACTCACCATCACCACCTCCTCAGGCAGAGAGTTCCATAGTCTCACTGCTCTTACCGTAAAGAACCCTTTTCTATGTTTGTGTACAAACCTTCTTTCCTCCAAACGCAGAGGATGTCCCCTCGTCACAGTCACAGTCCTGGGGATAAATAGATGATGGGATAGATCTCTGTACTGCCCCCTGATATATTTATACATAGTAATTAGATCTCCCCTCAGTCGTCTTTTTTCTAACGTGAATAACCCTAATTTTGATAATCTTTCAGGGTACTGTAGTTGCCCCATTCCAGTTATTACTTTAGTTGCCCTCCTCTGGACCCTCTCCAGCTCTGCTATGTCTGCCTTGTTTACAGGAGCCCAGAACTGTACACAGTACTCCATGTGTGGTCTGACCAGTGATTTGTAAAGTAGTAGGAATATGTTCTCATCACGGGCATCTATGCCCCTTTTGATGCAACCCATTATCTTATTGGCCTTGGCAGCCGCTGCCTGACACTGTTTTTTGCAGCTTAGTTTGCTGTTTATTAAAATTCCTAGATCCTTTTCCATGTCAGTGTTACCGAGTGTTTTACCATTTAGTATGTACGGGTGACTTGCATTATTCCTTCCCATGTGCATAACTTTACATTTCTCAGTGTTAAACCTCATCTGCCACTTATCTGCCCAAGCCTCCAATCTATCCAGATCCCTCTGTAGTAGTATACTGTCCTCTTCAGTGTTAATTACTTTACACAGTTTAGTGTCATCTGCGAAAATTGATATTTTACTATGCAAGCCTTCTACAAGATCATTAATAAATATATTGAAGAGAATAGGGCCCAATACTGACCCCTGAGGTACTCCACTAGTGACAGTGACCCAATCTGAGTATGTACCGTTAATAACCACCCTCTGCTTTCTATCATTGAGCCAGTTACTTACCCACTTACAGACGAATGAGAGCATTCTAGAAGGGTATTACTATTGTTGGGACTATGAGGAGCACTATTACTATGGGGGCACTATTATTTCTTCTGGATAGTATTTGGGGGTATAGGGGAGCACAGCGAGCAGCAGGACAACACTGTGGGGACTCCAGGTTGGGGGATGATTATAGAAAAGTGAGGACACTAAGATGTCTGTGTCACACTCTGCAGAGACGAGGTGGCTGAGAGAAGTTGTACAGATCGAATGGAGAAAATGACAGAGAAGATCTACATCAGGAGATGTCACCTGGAGGCCCTGGATGTGAAAGGTATGTGCTGCTGTATGGCAAATACAGCAAAATGCGGTGGGGGGGGGGGGGGGGAAGAGAGGGTCTATTTAGAGAACTGGGCCAGGGTTAATGCAAAGTGTTAATATGCACTGTGAACATAAGCCCTGTACTGTGTTGTCACTGTGCATATTAACCCTTTACTGTGATGTCACTGCATATTAAAGGGGTACTCCGGGATAGGAAAATAAATCTGGCCGTTGGGATTCCCCACGATCTCCTGTATGGTACTCCGGATCTCCATGTGCCCGGAGCGGTGGTCAACACACCCCCCCTCCATGTATCTATGGGAGAGCCGCAGATACAGCACTTGTGTATCTGAGTCTTCCATAGAGATACATGGAGGGGGAGTGTTGACCACACCACCGCTCCTTGCGGTGGTTGACACAGCTTATTTCTTGAGGACTGACTGAGCCGGGGCGCCGTACGGGAGAGCATGAGCATCCCAACAATCTTCGTGGGGGCCTTATGTTCAAGATTCGCCTAAGGCCTCACAAAGTCTAGAGCTGCCTCTGAGAGAGTCGTACCCTGGGATGGCACAGGTGCTACCCACGCCAAGGATTGCAGGCCCTACTTCCATCAGGGTTTCCACCACCTAAGCAGAACGTTAGTGGCTCCAACCCCCACTTCTCCTCCCACTTCCACCTCAGATTTATACTCTTGCAGCACCAGTCAGCCATCAGTAGGTAGCTGGAAGCAGTATAGCACTGCAGTGGGGAAGCGTCAACAGGCCGTGCTGAAGCTAATCTGCTTAGGTGACAAACAGCACACAGGGGAAAAGAGACCAGACTGAGCTGTGGATCTCGCCACTCAACCTAGAACCAGGAATGGTTGTGACTGATAATGGCCGTAACTTGGTGGCCGCTTTGGAGCTCGGCAAGCTCACACACATCCCATGCCTAGTCAACGTCTTCAACTTAGTGGTTCAGTGGTTTCTCAAAACCTACTCCAATTTGCCTGAGCTACTGGTGAAGGTGCCCTGCGTGTGTGCCCATTTCCGCAAGTCATCGACTGCTTCTGCCGGTCTGTCAATGCTGCAGCAGCACTTACATTTGCCAGCTCACCGACTGTTGTGTGACATGAGCACGTGCTGGAACTCCACATTCCAGATGTTGGCCAGGCTTTGTGAGCAGCAGAGGAATACCAGCTGCAACATGGTCGTCGCCTTTCCAGTCAGCTTCCACTCTTCACAAGCAAGGAGTGGGCATGAATGTCTGACCTCTGTGAGGTTTTAAGAAACTTTGAGAAATCAACACAGATGGTGAGCGACGATAACGCCATTATCAGAGTCACCATCCCACTTCTGTGTCTATTCAATCGCTGCTCACAATTAAGGCCAACACTTTTACATGTGGAAGAGATGGAAATGGGGAAGACATTACAGAGGGCGATAGCCAGACCACCCTCAGTTGGTCTCCTCAGCGCAAATTGGATGATGATGAGGAAGAGCAGGAGACGGTTGCCTCTGCTACAGAGGTTAGTACCCATGGAAGTTTAATTCCATTTGTTCAGCGTGGATGGGCAGAAGAGGATGAGGAGATTAAGAGTCATCCTCCTGATAACAACAGCGAAGTCTTGCCTGTTGGGACTCTGGCACACATGCCTGACTATGTTAAGCTGCCTTTCCCGTGACCCACGCGTTTTACACATTTTGGACACCGAATACTGGATGTTCACCCTTCTCGACCGCCGCTACAAAGAGAACTTCTCATCTCTCATTCCTGTGGTGGACTAGCAAAATGGTGCAATACCAGAAGATCCTTGTGGAAAAATTGCTCTGAAAATTTCCAGCTGACAAAGCTGGTGGCATATTATGTAGTTCCTTGGGCAACCGAGGAGACGAGGGGAACACACAGCAGTTTGAACAGAGGCAGGGCAACACTCTCCAAATCCTGGGACAGTTTCATGACACCCCGCCAACACTCTCACCCTGATGCGCGGCCTAGTGTCACAATGAGGGAAACATTTTGAAAGATGGTGAAGGAGTACATAGCAGACCGTGTCAGTGTCCTCAATGATCCCTTAGTGCCTTACAACTACTGGGGGTCTAAGCTGGACACTTGGCACGATACCGGGATTTCCATTTTTTCGATACTGGGCTGCGCTTCTGCCCAGTCTAGTATCTCTGGAGTCTGAACATGAGAGCGCTGCTGTCGGCGCGCTCATGTTCTCTCAGCAGCACGGGGAGAAGGAAGCTGTCCTCCCTCCCCCTGTGCTGCTGCTGCCACCAATGAGAAGAGGGGCTGAGGAGGGGCGGGCGCACTGCGCCACCAATGATGCACAACTTTTTCTACACAGAGCGGCGCCCAGCGATGTCCCAGCACTCACCATTATTCCTGGGCGCCGCTCCGTTCGCCTGCTGTGCCCCATTACAGTCTCCTCTCCTGTTCCACATGCTGATTACTATCGGAGCGATGGGGAGGAGACATCAGCTTCACTAGTGGACGTTCCTTCTCCCTGTGCCGCTGATCTGCCAGTACCCGCCTCCTGTATTAAGGGCTAATTATCATTGGTGGTGCAGTGTGCCCCCCCCTCCTCAACCCCCCATCCCATTAAAATCATTGGTGGCACAGTGCGCCGGCCCCTCTCAACTCCCCAGTATTAAAATCATTGGTGGCAGTGGCCACAGGGTCCTCTCCCCTCCCCCTCATTGGTGGCAGTGGGGCAGTGGCAGCTTCTGATCGGACCCCCAGCTGTGTAAGTCTGGGGCTCCGATCGGTTACCATAGCAGCCAGGACGCTACTGAAGCCCTGGCTGCCCTGGTACTGAAGCCCTGGCTGCCCTGGTAACATCCCTGATGCTGTGTGCACAAAGCAAAGAGCAGCAGGGACAGTGTGAGGTCTTATTCACCCTGATAGAGCTCTATCAGGGTGAATAGGACAAGGGATGAAAGAGCCCAGGTTCTGGCCCCTAAGGGGGGAAATAGTTATTAAATAAAAAGTGAAAAATAAATAAATAAAAAAAAAAAAAACCACCAAAACATTAAGTATGAATCACCCCCTTTTCACAATTTCACATATAAAATGTATAAATAAACATATTACATATCGCCACGTCAGAAAAGTCTTAAACTATTAAAATATTTTTTTTAAAAATCTATGCGGTGAATGCCGGAACAGAAAAAATAAATAAAAACTGTGCGATTCGCCATTTTTTTAAATGCGGAATGCACGTGGCTTTTTTGGATTATTTTTTTCGCGTGGTATCGAATATCGCAATACTTTTTCATGGTATCGAAACAGAATCAAAAATTTGGTATCGCACCAACTCTACTCTACGCCTTGGAGGTGCTGGCCTGCCCTGCCGCCAGCGTTTTTGTCAGAGCGGGTATTTTGGTCTGCTGGGGACATAATAACTGATAAGTGCCTCCGCCTTTCAACTGAAAATGCAGACAGGTTGACTCTCAAAAAAAAATAAAAAAATGAACAAGGCCTGGATTGCCCCTGACTTCTCTACTCCACTAGAGGAAAGGGGCTGAACATAAAGGCACTTTAAATATGTTGTTTATAATGTACTGAATACACTGTATTCCCATGCACCCCTTCCACCACAAAAGAGGGTATATGGTTCAATCTTATTTTTCTCGTCCTCCTCCTCTTCCATCATAACATGCTTTTTATTCTGCCTTCGCTCCTAATGTTGTAGAGGGTCAGTTCATGTGCAGGCCCTCACCTACAATCTTTTAGAGGGCCAGCTCACCTGCAGGCCCTCACATGTAATGTTTTAGAGAGTCAGCTCACCAGCAGGCCCTCGCCCATAATTTTTTCAATGGTTAGCTCAGCAGCAGGCACTCCCCCATAATGTTTTAGATGGTCAGCTCAGCAGCACGCCCTCACCCGTAATGTTTTAGAGGGTCACCAGCAGACCATCAATCATAATTTTTCAAGGCTGTTTATGATGCCCTCCTTTATGTGTAATAAAGGGTGTATTGGAGTGCCGGTTCCATGTAATTTTTGGAAGGCCTTTCACTTAGTGCATCGGCTTTAGGAGTGTAGGAGTCCCACTACCTGAATAATTGTACCACAATGTGAATGAGGCCCTCCATTACGTGATATATAGGTTGTATCGGATTGCCTTTTCCGTGTAATTTTTGGCAGCACTTGCCTTTTATATACAAGTAAATATACAGGAAAGAATGTTTCCTAACAAATTTTCCTCTAAAATAGATTTTCTCTTCGGTTTGGTGCGTATTAGTGTCAGTCTGTAAAAGTGGCATACTACTAGGACAACATCGTTCCCAGCAGCGACCTTGGAGTCCAAGATGCATCCAGACATCCTCCCATGCTGTTCCCGAACCATTTCGGTGGTCTTTACATCAATTTCTGGCCTTTTCTTATAAACCAGACACCCTCCCCTCTTCAGAGCAGGGGGTGCATGATTTTATGGTCGGGTTCTCCCATTGACTTCCATTGTGCTCTACCGAGCACACGAGCATCCCGCTGTGTTCGACCTGAACACCCAAGCACTTTGGTGCTCGAACAACACTAATATTGAGACACATTAAATATGTTATGTGAACGGATATTTCATTGATAAGCACTACCCAGCGGTTCAGGCCCCCCCTCCCTTCCCCGTACTGAATAAACCTATGAGTTCAGATGTGGATAAGTATATGCAATTTGTAATCTTTAGAAGTGGGATGATGCCTGCTGCGGGGAAGGCTGTCCCATAATCTGCATTGTCTTCTCTGCTTGTCAGAGGAAAAGAACATCATTTTATTTTCCTCTGCTTGTGAGTAGAGATGCTGAACATGCACAATGACATTCTCCTCTTCTGACAAGCAGGGAAGGCTTAAAGGGGTTGTCCAGCATTAGATAAACATGGCTGCTTTCTTCCAAAAACAGCACCACCCCTGTCCATAGGTTGTGTCGGGTATTGCAGCATACCTCCGTAGGAGTAAATGGGGCAGAGCTGCAATACTGCACACAACCTGTGGAAAGCGGTGGTGCTGTTTTTGGAAGACAGCAGCTATGTTTTTCTAATCATGGACAACCCCTTTAATCTCAGGGATCCTTCCACACCAAAGATGGAGAAATAGAGCACAGAAACAGATCATGTATGTCCATTTCTGAACATGTAGAAAATAGGGTGTACTATAGGGCTGAACTTCTAGGTGGCGCTATTATATGTCTTAAATGTAATATCTAAATATACATCACCACAAAAGATGCTCAGAATTATGGGGGAGATTTATCAAAAGTTTGTAAAGGAAATCTGGCTTAGTTGCCCATAGCAACCAATCAGATTCCACCTTTCATTTTCCAAAGGAAAACTCCGTTTTTTTATCTCCCACATTGTGTTAGTGTTATTTTGCTAAACATTAAATTATTGAGCTAACCCCTTTAAAATGTAGCTTAGCATATTAATCATTGGTCTGTCTCTTCCCCTTTTGACTTCGATGGGAAAAACATTATTTACCAACCACATGATCATGGTTTTACACACGGTATTGCAACATGGTTTTCCATAAAAGCAGTACTAGGAATATTTTCCTTGGACTGCCCACGTAGAAAAAACGTAGTAGCAAAACCGTAAAGAATAAGATATATTAACATGTGGTACTGGCCATTGTTCCTTTAATGCTTTCTGCTATAGTTAGTGCTGTTTTTCTGCATTTTTTGCACCACTTTAAAAAAAAAAAATGAGTTTTGTTGTTCTGGCTTTTTTTTTTTTTTTTGCTTAAGTGCTGGTGTTTTCATCCCATTCTCTATAGGGGAAAAAGGCTAGTTTTAAGACACATTGGGGAGACATTTATTAAAGACCAACATTTTAGACGCCAGTCTTAATAAAGCCCTAAGCTGGCGGTGGGTCCGGCGAGGTTAAGTAGAGGTGCCGGCCTCTCCATACCTTCGGCAGATCCTCTGACAGTTCAAAATATAAGACCGCTTTCGAACTGTCTTACATTTAGACCTTTTTCTACCCCTAAAACAGGTGTAGAAAGTGGTAAATGAGATGGGCCTAACGGCCCATCCCCTTCCCAATCCATAATTTTAGACCTGGCCTGAGCAGGGAGAAGTCGCAGATTTCAGCGCAACTAACTGTTGTGCTGCAATCTGCGCCTGAAATACACCTAATTTAGGCATATTTCAGATTGATAAATTACCCCCATTGTGTGCGCATAAAAAACACCAGAGAAACCACCACATAAAACAAAAAAGAGGGGAAAAATTATTATTGCTGACATATTTATATATATATATATATATATATATATATATATATATATATATATATATATATATATTTTCACATTCATAATATTTGTTCTGGGCCGTTGTGGCATTTTAGCAGCTTCTCATCTAGTACTCTACTCAGCGTTTACTAGTACACCAACAACCAAAACAATCAAATTGACCAACAAAGTATAAGTTAAGGCTCACACAAACGTATTTTCAGTGTCCGTTCAGTTTTTTTTGCTAACCCTATACGGAACCATTCATTTCAATTGGTCTGCAAAAAAACGGAAGTTACTCCGTAAGCATTGCGTTTCTGTATGTCTGTATTTCCATTCCGCATTACAGACAAGTATAGTACTGTTCTATTAGGGGCCAGCTGTTCCGTTCCGCAAAATACGGAATGCACACGGACGTCATCCGTGTTTTTTGCAGATCGCAAAATACATACGGTATTGTGTGTGAGGCCTTACTATGATTAATAATAATAATAATAATAATAATAAGAATAATAATAATCTAATTTACCTCATATATGGGTCCACACTTAAAAAGACCGATTCCAGCAAAATTTCTGAAAATATATACATGTAAATAAAAATGTTATTATAAATTCAGGTGGAAAATATATCCAGTAAAAAAAAAATGTAATTAAAATAGGTACCTCACCTCTCCAACCCCATTGCAGCCATTCTGATGGTGCCTAAGTCTCCACTGTCATCTATTCCCTGCGGAGATCCTCACACAGCAGGAAATGGCTGGGAATGTCGCTCAGCCAATCACTGGATGAGGCACATTATTGCTGCAACCAGTGATTGGGTGAGCAACATTCCCGCTATGTCTGCAAAAAGCTGCACACATTGTGGACCCGGGCACCATCTGAATGGCAGCAGTGAGGTATGAATCTTTTTTTTCAAGCCATTAGCATCTTACTGAAATTTTCTTTTTTCCTTCTACTGATGTTGTCGAGCCCTTACTGCTGGAGAGGGGGTACACGCTGGTGGGAGATACAGCGGTTGCTGCATCAGGCTGTAACACTAAACAAGTGGCACGGTTTTCCCATACCACTGACGCTCCATGTGTTGGCCGTCTTGCCAACATTAGCACCCTGGCTGCGCCTCTCCTTCTGCATTCCACCACGCTAACGTCCCCCAGCGAGTTTTTGAAAAATTCCCACTCTGACATTTTCCCTCCACCACTGCGTGATGCCTGCCTGCTGCTGCTTTCATGAACCCATGCACTGCTAGTGTGTTCCTCACAGGTAGTCTCCTGAGTAGCAGACAGTGTACTTCTCCTGCATTTGGCTGCAGAGTTGACCTTTTTAGAATCTGGGAGAACTGTGGCCCACTACTACTATTGGATGGATGGTTGACGTTGCTAATACTGCAACTACCTACATACCGAGGCCTAGGTCTTTCATTTTGCTCTCTTCTATTTAATTTTAGTATGAGGCCTATACATGAAAAGCTACAAGTTCCCTATTAATAAAAAATCATAGGTTTGGTACAAGCAGATTATTAAATGGTAGTAGTAAAATTACAAGTGGGTTTTCGGTCATTGAAACAGAGGCACAATTAAATGTCCCTCCCCTTCTACAAACACACTGTTAGGGTCTATTCACACATCCGTATGTGTTTTGCGGATCCGCAAAACATGGACACCGGCAATGTGCGTCCCGCATTTTGCGAAATGCACATCGCCGGCACTCTCGTAGAAAATGTATTTTCTTGTCCGCAATTGCGGACAAGAATAGGACATCTATTTTTTTGCGGAACGGATGCGGACCCATTTTGCGGACTTGTGAATGGACCCTAAAATGTATTTGAGCTATGCTAAAATTTCCATACTAAAATGTCCATGAAACACATGGTCTGCTGCAGTAATGAGTCCGCTAACAAAGAAATAACAATGCAGTATTTGCAGTGAAATGTCTTTCAAATATGCATTCATTAACATGGGTAAAACATGGCGTTCTTTCCATAAAATGCTTTAGCTATGATACAATGCATGGATATAATGCACGTGCACTGAACAATGTACAATTACTAGCTTTTGCAGTAGAATGCTATTGGGGTGTTGTCCTGGCAACATAGAAAATGAAGGTTCTGAAGGAAAAAATAAAATAAAATCTTCCTTCATATACAGAAAAAAAAAAATGTTTTTTTTTCTTTTGCAGGCCAGGGGGTGTTGTAATGCAGAACCGAGCTGTTGCAACAGCACGCTGCTGTATTATTCCAGTGTGACCAGCCCTTTACTCCCTCAAAGCTTTCCCTAAAATCGACAAATTATCTCTCTCTCCCTATAGTATTTATATCACAGTACATTAGTGGCTTGTGTTTCTAATCATTTTTATCAGACACACACTCCTTCTAGGTCACAGAATGATTCTTCTATCTCAGCAGAAGAATCTGCCTGCTGCCCCCTGATTGGCTGATTAGACTGTCTTTCCACCTCTAAGTCAATCAGGGCAAGCCCCCCCCCCCCCCCCACACACACTTCCTTCCAGTGTCATGGGATCCTCAGTCTTCTTCCTCCCTTGTGGTTCTAACTGCCCATATTAACAGTACAATGCACAGTTTTATGCAATTCGTCCAAAGAGAATCCCAAAAGCTTCGGATTAGTTTGGCGGATGATTTTTGGTAAAATTTGTAACAAATGTGATTTGTTTAGTATTGATTCACTCATCTCTACATTAGTTTGACAGATGGTAGACTTTAGCCCATATTCTGGAAAATTTATGAGAAGCATAAGTTATATTATAAGTGTGTTTTAGCCTAGTAGCAATATTAATGAATATAGGGTTTGAAGGTTCTGAGAAGTGAAACAGGTGTTTGAAACAGGGCTCCATTACCTCCTTCTTGCAGTGGTGGCAGCTCTTTTTCGATAAGTTTGAAGTCCTCAGGTTTTGGTGCACCAACAAAGTGCTTCACCATTGTCCATGACTTAGACACAACCATTTTCGTTAACCTGTAAAGCAGGGGAAAAAAAAAAATACATTAAATGGAAATGTTTGTGGGTATACTTCAGGATCACATCTCCCTGTACTGTATGCCGAGATAGCCAAATGCCTTCTCAACCACACTGTAACCACTGTACCAAGGACACCTCTGAGCGGAGCTTTCACAGTGGACACAAAGGAGTTAACACAGATCAGGTTATTTAATTTGTAATGCCATACATATGAGTTCTAGATATTGTATTTTCCAGCATTGTTATATGAAAAAAGGAAGTACTAAATGGGTTGCCCAAGTTATTAAAAAATTGTGCCCCGACTTGCCATAAAATAGAACATACTGTATATACTCACCTATTTCACATGCCCCAGCACCACATTCTGATCCTTGTTGTCATACAGCCATGGCATCATCTTCTTAGCTGCAGCAATGACATGCCCCAGCGCAGAGGATAAAATAAGTAAGTGTAGTACCCCAGACCTCGGGGTACTACAATATTGTATATAGTTATTGTGTTATGCAGTTTTGCTATATGGTCGTTACTACAAGTAAGTATATGGCTGGCAATGGTTGGCAAGGAACAGGCTAACCAGCCTCTTCCTACCCTCTTGGTAGGAGTGGGCTTGTACTGCTTCCTGCCAAAAGACAGAATTCCTGTGTAACCACAGAAGGGAGAGGAAGCACACTGCCGAGCTTCTGCTCCTAAGAAGGATTCTCCATAGAGATCAGCAATACAAGTCCTCAAGTAAAACCTTGAGAAGTCAGACATCTAATACCTCCATCAAAGACTCTGCTGTGCGGTGAGGGACTATGGCTAAGACACCCATCACCCTGAATAATAATAATAGGCCAGTACAATACTAGTGCTAAATTGCAGCAATCCAACCTGCCTCTGTATTCCTTACTAGCTCTTGGAATTCACTTCTATTGAATGTACCTGAAGATCTATGTTGCGCTTAGTATAATATACTTTACTTTTACTTCTGGCCTCATTTTTAAAAACTACATTTCCACTGCACCGATCCCCAGGGAGCAGCGGTCTGTGGGAGTACACTGTGACAACACTTCAACTGGGGCCACTACCACTCATCCTCTTCACCAGCTCCTCCAGGGCTCGCTGCATGAGCATATATTCTTCCTGAGGCGCTATACATTTGCTAACGTGTTTACTGCCATCTGCATGTGTCTTAATAACTAGGGGGAGATTTATCAAAACTAGTGTAAAGGAAAACTGGCTTAGTTGCCCACAGCAGCTAATCAGATTCAGCCTCTCCTTTCCAAAGGAGCTCTGAAAAATGAAAGGTGAAATCTGACTGGTTGCTATGGCCAACTAAGCCAACTTTTCTTTACACTAGTTTTGAAAATATCACCCATGGTGTCAGAAGTGGAGAGGACTTGGGTATTTTAGAAGCAATTAAAGTCCTATTATCACAACAAAAAAAACAAACAAGAATTGTTACTTTATTAATTTATTAATAAAAAAACCATTAGTGTTACAGAAAATGGCTCCAAACAACTTCCATGTACCATCTCCAATGGACTGTAAGGGGGAGCTGGTAGAAGACTGGACACATTCCAAATCCCATTGGGAAGAGGTGGCAACTGAGCATGGTAAGAAAGACTCCAAGGTAAGGATAGCGACATTACTCTCAAAGATGGGCGGAGACTATCTGCATATTTGTTAGCACTACTCACTCTCTGATGCCAAAAAGCAGGGCATACTGAAAACATCTTATGCCCTCATGTAACATCATATATAAGAGGTAGATGTTCAATATCATAAGCCAAGGCCCATTAGAAACTATAGATCAATATGCGACAAAGCTGAGGCAGCTTACCACAACATGTGAGTTTGGAATATTACACAATGAACTTCAGAGACAATAGTTCTAGGATCAAAAGACATTAATGCTAAAAAGATAATACTCAGTACCAGACCTGAATCTACACAGAGCTATTGGCATGTATGGAAGCCATGAACTTACAGAAATACAAGCAATGCAAGATCGCAAAAGCGAAACTAGAGCTTTAAATTATTACTGCAAAAACACACACACAAAAAAACAACAAAAAAAAACAGCACATCAAAGAAAACTAGGTGAAAAGAAAAGTAAAGTAGTCTTCTGGCATCAGATGTAGATCCTGTGGAAGCTACCACCCCTGGGACAAAGACCACTGTCCTGAATATGGAGAAACCTGTTCTAAGTGCAAATAAACAAAACCATTTTTCTAGAGTATGCAGACAGAAATCATATGCCAAAGTATATATGGCTGAACAGATCAAGAGCAGCAGCTCGGAAGAATTATTATTCATAATTATTCACCAAATAGGAGCAATAAACACAGTGGTTTGTATCACTAGAACTCAGCATTGGCAAAAAAGACTAGGAAAAAGTTACTTTATTAAGAGATGCCTCTTAAAGGAATTCTCCAGGAATTAATACAATTACTGAAAATACTTAAATAATTACATATTCCTAAATACCTTGTATTAGCTATAATGGCCTGTTTAAGGAAAACTGGCTTGGTTACCCAATCAGATTCCACTTTTAATTTTTCAGAGCTCCTTTGGAAAATGAAAGGATCAATATGATTGGTTGCTATGGGTATTCATTTGAACCAGTTCTGATAAAACTTCCCCTCAGTGTGCTAGAAGCTATAACTTGGTGACAACAGTGGCATAAATATTTCATAAATGCCTCTAACTTTGTCAGTTTGACTGTGGGGTTACCTGCAACCTTATGACATATAAAAACTTGAGTTTAAAGAAAAATGTTTATAGAGGAAAAGTCAACAGTGCAGACAAGCAATGTCAAATTAAAAGTCTATAATGATTGTTCTGTCTTCTTACACATTCTGACAGTCAGCATACACCATTCCTGTCTTCCAAATAAGAGGACAGTTCTTTGTAGTTTAACTTGTTTATTGGTCAACAGGTTGTACTCTCTTTGCGATGCGCGTGAGAGAGATTGTACAAGTGTGCAATTGATTTGCAAAACAGGATTGTTTGGTAAATCTACAAGAATACAAATAGCAAGTATAAGTACACTGCTCAAAAAAATTAAGGGAACACTTAAACAACACAATGTAACTCCAAGTCAATCACATTTCTGTGAAATCAAACTGTCCACTTAGGAAGCAACACTGAGTGACAATCAATTTCACATACTGTTGTGCAAATGGGATAGACAACAGGTGGAAATTATAGGCAATTAGCAAGACACCCCCAATAAAGGAGTGGTTCTGAAGGTGGTGACCACAGACCACTTCTCAGTTACTATGCTTCCTGGCTGATGTTTTGTTTACTTTTGAATGCTGGCGGTGCTTTCACTCTAGTGGTAGCATGAGACGGAGTCTACAACCCACACAAGTGGCTCAGGTAGTGCAGCTTATCCAGGATGGCACATCAATGCGAGCTGTGGCAAGAAGGTTTGCTGTGTCTGTCAGCGTAGTGTCCAGAGCATGGAGGCGCTACCAGGAGACAGGCCAGTACATCAGGAGACGTGGAGGAGGCTGTAGGAGGGCAACAACCCAGCAGCAGGACCGCTACCTCCGCCTTTGTGCAAGGAGGAACAGGCGGAGTACTGCCAGAGCCCTGCAAAATGACCTCCAGCAGGCCACAAATGTGCATGTGTCTGCTCAAACGGTCAGAAACAGACTCCATGAGGGTGATATGAGGGCCCGACGTCCACAGGTGGGGGTTGTGCTTTCAGCCCAACACCGTGCAGGACGTTTGGCATTTGCCAGAGAACACCAAGATTGGCAAATTCACAGATGAAAGCAGGTTTCACACTGAGCACATGTGACAGAGTCTTGAGACGCCATGGAGAACGTTCTGCTGCCTGCAACATCCTCCAGCATGACCGGTTTGGCATTGGGTCAGTAATGGTGTGGGGTGGTCTTTCTTTGGAGGGCTGCACAGCCCTCCATGTGCTCGCCAGAGGTAGCCTGACTGCCATTAGGTACCGAGATGAGATCCTCAGACCCCTTGTGAGACCATATGCTGGTGCGGTTGACCCTGGGTTCCTCCTAATGCAAGACAATGCTAGACCTCATGTGGCTGGAGTGTGTCAGCAGTTCCTGCAAGACGAAGGCATTGATGCTATGGACTGGCCCGCCCGTTCCCCAGACCTGAATCCAATTGAGCACATCTGGGACATCATGTCTCGCTCTATCCACCAACGTCACGTTGCACCACAGACTGTCCAGGAGTTGGCAGATGCTTTAGTCCAGGTCTGGGAGGAGATCCCTCAGGAGACTGTCCGCCACCTCATCAGGAGCATGCACAGGCGTTGTAGGGAGGTCATACAGGTACGTGGAGGCCACACACACTACTGAGCCTCATTTTGACTTGTTTTAAGGACATTACATCAAAGTTGGATCAGCCTGTAGTGCGTTTTTCCACTTTAATTTTGAGTGTGACTCCAAATCCAGACCTCCATGGGTTGAAAATTTTGATTTCCATTTTTTTATTTTTGTGTGATTTTGTTGTCAGCACATTTAACTATGTAAAGAACAAAGTATTTCAGAAGAATATTTAATTAATTCAGATCTAGGATGTGTTATTTTTGTGTTCCCTATATTTTTTTGAGCAGTGTATAAAGTATAGATAGCATGTACTATAACATTTGCATTAATACTCAAGCATATGGTAAAATGGCTGCCTGTACATAAGATTACATGTCTAGCTAACAGTAGTAACTCCCTGAATAACAATTACAACTAGATGAACAGCTCTGCATAACATATCCCTGAAACAATGGTAGATCTCTCACCAAATATGATTTTACAAGGATGGTGGAGTTTAAGAAGGAGATATGGAGAATGACAGCTCTGCTGATGTGTCCTGGTGAATAGAGGCTTCTCTATGTTCTATATTTTGTGTTTTTCATGCAACGCAGGCCCCATAGAAATGAATGGGGATGCGTGAAAATCGCATAGCATCCGCAAGCAAGTGCAGATGCAATGCGATTTTCACGTATGGTTGCTAGGAGATGACGTTAGTAAATTGATGAGTCAATTTACTGTATTATTTTCCCTTATTACATGGTTATAAAGGAAAATAATAGCATTCTTAATACAGAAAGCTTACTAAAATGTGGCTTGAGGGGTTAATTGAAAATTTAAAAAAATTACCTTCCCTCATCCTCTTGTTCGCGCAGCCGACATGTCTTCTTTCAGGACCTGCAAAAGGACCTTTGATGACGTAAGATTTCCATCTTCATTCAGCAGGACTTGCGCTGACGTCACCGCGCTCACCACGTGGTGAGCCCAATTACATCATCGAAGGTGCTTTTGCAGGTCCTGAAAGAAGTAGTAAGGCTACTTTCACACTAGCGTTGTTTTAATCCGGCGTTCAATTCCGACACCGGAACTGCCCGCCGGATCAGGAAAAACGTGTGAAAACGGGTTACATTTGAATCCTGATCAGGATTTTGATCACAATGAAAAAATGCACTGGAAAAAACGGATCCGCCATTTATGGACTTTAACTTTTTTTTAACATTTTTCGGGTTTAACATGCAAAAGCCGGATCCGGTTTGACTGAACACACAGCGCCGGATCCGGCGTTAATGCAAGTCAATGGGAAAAAGACCGGATCCGGCGTTCAGTCAGTCAGTGTTCAGTATTTTTGGCCGGAGGTAAAAATACAGCATGCTACGTTTTTCTGAAAAGCCTGATCAGTCAAAAAGACTGCAGTGAAGACATCCTGAACGGATTACTCTGCATTCAGAATGCATTAGGATAAAACTGATCAGTTCTTTTCCGGATTTGAGCCCCTAGGACGGAACTCAGCGCCAGAAAAGAAAAACGCTAGTGTGAAAGTACCCCAAGAAGACATGACGGCTGCGCGAACAAGAGGATGAGGGGAGGTAATTTTTTTTATTTTCATTTAACCCTTCAAGCCACATTTTAGTAAGCATTCTGTATTAAGAATGCTATTATTTTCCTTTAAGACCATGTTATAAGGGAAAATAATAAAATTAAAAGAACACCTAACCCAAACCAGAACTTCAGTTTAGAAGTCCGGGTTCGGGTCTGGGTACCACATTCAGGTTTTTTTCACACGCGTGCAAAACGCATTGCACTCGTGCGGAAAAAACTGAACATCGGAATGCAATCGCAGTCAAAACTGACTGCAATTGCATGCCTACTAGCTCGGTTTTCCCGCAATGCACACGCGACGCATCCGGAGCAAATGATGGGGGAACGTGATTTTAACTAGGGAAGGGGGGGGGGGGGGGAGAGGTGAGGCCGCACTGGCCACCAATGATGGGGGATTCGGAACGTGATTTTAACTAGGGGGGGGGGGGGGGGGGAAAGAGGTGAGGCCGCACTGGCCACCAATGATGGGGGATTCGGAACGTGATTTTAACTAGGGGTGGGGGGGGGGGGGAAGAGGTGAGGCCGCACTGGCCACCAATGATGGGGGATTCGGAACGTGATTTTAACTAGGGGTGGGGTGGGGGGGGGGAAGAGGTGAGGCAGCACTGGCCACCAATGATGGGGGAACGAGATTTTAATTAGGGGGGGGGGGGAGGGGAGGCTGCACTGGCCACCAATGAATGTAATACAGGGGAGGGAGGGGGTCTGCCCCTCTCCTGCCTGGCAGCACCTGATCTCTTACAGGGGGCTATGATCCGCACAATTAACCCCTCAGGTGCTGCACCTGAGGGGTTAATTGTGCGGTTCACAGCCCCCTGTAAGAGATCGGGTGCTGCCAGGCAGCAGAGGGGAGACATGTACACAGTTCGTAGGATATTCTAACTTGAAGCGTCCCCATCACTATGGGAACGCCTCTGTGTTAGAATATACTGTCGGATATGAGTTTCACGATCTAACTTAAATCTGATGGTATATTCTAACAGAGGCGTTCCCATGGTGATGGGGACGCTTCAAGTTAAAATATACCATCGGATTGGAGAAAACTCTGATCCGATGGTATAATAGGGACTCCTGACTTTACATTGAAAGTCAATGGGGGACGGATCCGTTTGCAATTGCACCATATTGTGTCAACGTCAATCGGATCCGTCCCCATTGACTTGCATTGTAAGTCTGGACGGATGCGTTTGGCTCCGCACAGCCAGGCGGACACCAAAAGACTTTTTTTTCATGTCTGTGGATCCTCCAAAAATCAAGGAAGACCCACGGACGAAAAAACGGTCACGGAACAACGGAAATCCGTTTTGCGGACCGCAAAAAAAACCCATCCGTGTGCATGAGGCCTTACAGTGATGTGTGCTCCCTGCTGGGACCAACCGACGAAAAGGACCCAACAGAGAGCACAGAAGCCATTTAACACACTATATTTATAAATATAGTGTGTTATATGGCTTCGGATTCGATTTTTCAAAAGTCACCAGCCTTCCAGCGATGATCATTGGCTGGCAGGCTGGTGACGAACTTCTCCTACGCCGAATCCCGGCCCGCACTGCGCATGTGCGGGCCGGCTATGCTCGAAATCTCGCGTCTCGCGAGAGGACGCATCGGCGCGTCCAGGAGGAATAACAGGGCCGCCGCCAGGATGCAATCCTGCGTTCGGCGGTCCTGAGGTGGTTAATTCATTGTTTTCCGTTAACAAAGCAAGGGTTAACAGCCAAACAAGACTCAATATTTATTGCCCTGATGCTTTAGTTTACAGAAAAACCCCATATATGGCACAGAAGGAAAAACGCCATATGGTTTTTGGAGGGCAGATTTTACTGGGATAATTTTAAGTTGCCATGTCACATTTGAAGGGGTTCCATGATGCACCACTAGAGTAAAAACTCCAAAAAAAATGACGACCCTATTTTGAAAACTACGGGATAAGGTGGAAGTTTTGTTTGTACCATTTTAGGCTACACTTTTTGTGAGGCAAGGTAACAAAAAAAAATAGGCTCAGTTTTTATTTTTTGTTATTTACAATGTTCATCTGACAGGTTAGATCATGTAGTATTTTTATAGAGCAGTTTGTTACGGACATGACAATTCCAAACAAGACTACATTTTTTCGGTTGTTTTCAGTTTTACATAATAAAGTTTTGTTTTAAAAAGATTTTTTTTGCGTCTCCATATTTTGAAAGCTAAAGTTTTTTGTATTTTTTTTGCCGACTGTCTTATGTAGTGGCTCATTTTTTTCGGTATGAGATGACTGTTGGATATGACTTTTTGATCGCTTGGTATTACACTTTTTGTGATGTAAGATGACAAAAAAAATAAAAATTGCTTTGACACTTTTTTTTACGGTGCTCATCTGAGAGGTTAGGTCATGTGATATTTTTATAGAGCAGGTTGTTACGGACGTGGCAATATCTAATATGTCTACTTTTCTTTTTTCCCTATTTTTTTTTTACTTTAGTTTGAGAAAAGGACGCTTTTGTTTTTATTTGAAATTAAAAAAAATTAAAAAACATTTAACTTTTTTTTCCCTTTATTTTTTGTCCCACTCTAGGACTTCAACTTTTGGGGGTTTGAACCCCTTTACAATGCATCACAATACTTCTGTATTGTAATGCATTGGCTGTAAGTGTATTACACACTGTAATACACCTACAGCCAGTTTCCTGTGTGATCCAGGGTGCTGGATCTCACATGCTGTCACGAAAGGCAGCCACGATGCCCAAGGAAGGCATCGGGCTGCCTTCCCTGCCATGATCCCGCACATGCCGCGGTTAGCGCTGACCATGGCAGTGCGAGGGTTATTGCGCCAGCATCAGTGTTTTCACCAATGCCGATGCATACAGCAGGGCTCTGGCTATCAGTGACTGCCGGACCCCTGTCGCTGATCGGGCGGGCACAGCTCCTGCACCCGCCTGATCAGTCTGCCGTAGATGTACGGCGCTGGTCCTTAAGGGGTTAAACACTTGAGAATTACCAAAACCCTGGCAGAAAGAAATAGTATCATTTTCTAACACTGCTGGGCAGAACAAGGATACTGTCATGGGAAGTATGGTGAAGAAAAGACAACCAAAGGGAACCACAACTAAACAACAACAGACTAGGCCCCAAACCTAGGGAACAAAGAGGTCACCTCCTAGCAATCCCTGATACTCTCCCTAAGTGGCTAACAACATGTGAAAATCCCAAAAAGGTAAAAATGCACATGCACAGGAACCTGAGACTGCCGCAACACTGCACCAAACCCTCAACTTAGGGAACGGGGAAAGAGGCAACCGGCTCCTTCCAAACTGAAGTTAGTGTCTCCCTAGGGCCTAGTCAGAACAGACACACCAAGAAAAGGGATAAGGACTTAGGGCTCATGCACACGACCGTGCCGTTTTTTGCGGTCCGCAAATTTCGGATCCTCAAAAAACTGGATGCCGCCCATGTGCCTTCCGCAATTTGCAAGAGGCCCATTAAAGAAATGCCTATTCTTGTCGGACAAGAATAGGACATGCCTCAAAATTTTTGCGGGGCCACGGAACGGAGCAACGGATGCGGACAGCACACAGAGTGGTGTCCGCATCTTTTGCGGACCCATTGAAATGAATGGTTCCATATATGGAATCAAAATACGGCCCATATACAGAACGCAAAAAACGTTTGTGTGCATGAGCCCTTAGCTTGAGATGTATCTGGAAAAGAACCACCACACAAGCAGAGCACTCCACAGAAGAACTATCAGCCTCAGAGAAACAAGTGACAGGCGGAACATATAAAGAGCCACCTGACTGATAATGAGCAGCATCTGCAAAGGGGTGGAAACCTGTCAGCAACAATGAAAACAAGAGAGATCTGACAGATAGACTCCTGAGTCTTCGATCTACCTGAACTTCTAAAAGATTTCTCCCAGGGTCGGCGGTGACAGATGCATATATGATACCTCTGGGTCAATGTAATCTAAATTGGACATACAATGATAAAGCTTATCTACTGCAATTCCAAGTGAAAGAAAAACACAAGCCACTTCTCTCAGCAGATACATGTCAGAAAATGGGGCCGCTTACTCTGAATGTAGAACATATTAATACTAGTGTTGGGCGAGCATGCTCGGCCGAACACCAGTTCGACTTGAGCATCGCTATGCTCAAGTCAGTGTATTTAAATCTAACTTAGCCGCTATTTCTGAAAAGTTTCTGGTGGGATTCAAACTCACAACCTTCTACATTACAGCTGAGAATGTTAACCACTACACTATACAGCTGCATGAGACTTCTGCTATATAGGAATACTTGCTGTATGAGTATTCTTATACAGCAGAAGTTTTTTTAAGTAACTGGCCATGCAGCTGTATAGCGTAGTGGTTATGTAGGCTGTGATGTAGAAGGTTGCGAGTTCGAATCCCACCAGAAACTTTTCAGAAATAGAGGCTAAATTAGCTTTAAAGGGATTCTGTCATCAAAATTTTCGATATGGAGCTGTTCATATCATCCTCTCAGTCTCCATTATCTAATTAAAAATTATACTAGTTTTACCCCCACCTGTCCTTTCATTTTGGATAAAAATCGGTTTTATTAATATGCTAATTATCTTACTAACATCCCCAAGGGGCTGTCCCTCCGGCAGTTTGTGCCCAGCCGCGCCCCTTATCCCGTAGCCCAGCGCCGCCCCACTGCTAATTATGCACTCCTCTCCTCGCCGATCATGCGCCGTAATCTCGCGCATGCGCACTAAATCCACTGGTCAGCGCCCGTGGGCGAAATGCGCAGACAGCTGGTGCAAGCGCGTTTCGTTCACGGAGGCTGCTGCCAGGACACCAGTGGATTTAGGGCGCTGACCAGTGGATTTAGGGCGCATGCGCGAGATTGCGGCGCACCATCGGCGATGAGGAGTGCATAATTAGCAGTGGGGCGGCGCTGGGAGGGACAGCCCCTTGGGCACGCTAGTTAGGTAATTAGCATATTAATAAAACTGATTTTTATCCAAAGTGAAAGGACAGGTGGGGGTAAAACTAGTATATTTTTAATTAGATAATGGAGACTGAGAGGATGATATGAACAGCTCATATCGAAAATCTTGATGACAGAATCCCTTTAAATACACTGGAAGTCCCCAAGCACTAATTCCATATATGGACATAGCTATATATTGAGTCAGAGCAGGGACTCCTAAGCCGAACTAGAGTCCCGACACCCTCCCCTCTTCAGAGCAGGGGGTGCCTGGTTTAATGCTCTGGTTTTTCCATTGACTTTCATTGTGCTTGGGTGCTCTGTAGAAAGTGTTCTACTCGAGCACAAGCACTTTGGTGCTCGACCAACACTAATTAATACATGATCAGCAGAAGACTAGAATCCCACACTTCTGACACAATCAAAAGTGAATATAGAGACACTTACAAAGACTGGTGTGTCTACCTTGAGAGTGCCACCTAGAAATAGATAAAGCAATACTTCATGTACAACACAACCATCTAGAGTGCAAGCTCCACTCAAAGCAGAGTTACAGTAAGCCTCATTTACACGTCCGTGCTCACATCCGTGAGCAGGTGGTCAGTGAAGCTATCCGTGAAGGCTCCATGTGTCCGATTTTGCTGTCCGTGTTGCATCCACGTTTCACTGACACTGAACAGCAAAAAAAAAAATTTCAAAGCATTTCTTAATGATCCGTGAAACATGGATGCAACACGGATGGCATCCGTGGTTTTCACGGACCCATAGACTATAATGGACGTGATGGATCCATGAACACAGAGAAAATAGAGCATGCATCCGTGCTAAAAACACACCCACGGACCGTGCTAAAACACTGATGTCTGAATACACACATTAAAATGAATGGGAACGTGTGCTGTCCGTTGAGAACACGTACATCACACGTCCGTGAAACACTGATGTGTAAATGAGGCTTTAAAAGTGAAAAATAGAAAGATTAGATAAGCTGGGAGTAATAAAAAGGTCATAGAACCTTCAGCATGGATAAGTAGCATGGTTGCTGTTAAGAAACCAGGCAAGCTATAAATATGCATCAAACCCACACTTAAAGGCGTAACGGAGTTAAAAAAAATAAATAAAATAAAAGGTGCATAATGGCTTTGTTTCATTGTACAATCAAAACTATTAAGCAATAAGTCTTGTTTGGGCTTCCCTAATATCTTTCTCAGCCACGTTATTCCCTGCTTCATGTGCATAGATAGATGCATTTCTCTCAGAAGCAGTGGGCATCTCCCTACTTTGAAAGTCTGCCAGTACTATACGGGCCATTTTTTTGATTTCCGTATACGGTCCGTATACGGAACCATTCATTTCAATGGTTCCGCAAAAAAAACTGAATGTGTTCCGTATGCATTCCGTTTTTCCGTTCCGTTAAAAGACAGAACATGTCCTATTATAGCCCGCAAATCACGTTCCGTGGCTCCATTCAATTCAATTGGTCCGCAAAAAAAAAAGGAACACATACGGAAATGCATCCATATGTCTTACGTATCTGTTCCGTTTTTGCTGAACCATCTATTGAAAATGTTATGCCCAGCCCAATTTTTTTCTATGCAATTACTGTATATGCCATATGGAAACGGAACAACGGATCCGTGAAAAACGGACCGCAAAAACTATAAAAGCCATACGTTCGTGTGAACTAGGCCTTACTTCCAACTAGCTTCATCTAGGTAGCCCACAGTGCAGATGGGGAGGGGGGTGAGAACACACTTACAGACCAGACACACAGGCTACTCATCTGCTCTTGAAAAGCTGTGTAGATGCAGCTCTTTTTTCAGACTCAGGATCTCAGCTAGCTCTGACATGCCCCCATTTCCTGTGAACAGTCTTCTATGTCTTTGTTGTTGGAGATGAATGGTGCCTAACAGGCAGTTGACTGCAAATTAGGTAGAAGTGAGACCCCTAGTGGCAATGGCTTTTTATTTATTTTTATAATTTTTTTAGGTGGATGAGGCAGACTTTTTAAATGAAGGGATATAGAAATTTTCTAATTACACCATACTCTATTAAATTGTGTGAAAAAACAGTGACTCTTTAAATAAAAGCACCGAAACACTCACATTATCTAATGCCCAACACAGAAGAAATCCTGCCAAGCTTAACAAAAGTAAAATTTTGGCACAGTATTTTGTGCAGTATTTATTGCTTTTTGTATGCTGATTTTATGTAGATCTTCTACTTACAAAATCTGCACTGTGCGCAGGTAGTCTTACAGTGACTTGTATGGTTCTAGTATGAGTAGGAAAGAGAATTTCTGACCTCACCTGTGACTTTAACCTTGTTAGCAGAACACAGCTTGGCATAGCTCAGAGCGGGTATTGTTTTGCATGCAGTTGCATGGCCTGCCGAAAGACATGCCTAATTTATTAAAAAGTGTGCGTCTCTTCATTTATGTGCACCTAACTTCAGTGGGGTTCTTAGTAAGGGTCCATTCACGCAACCATATTACTGGGTCTGCATCAGTCTCACAATGTTGCGGAACTAGTGCAGACCCATTAATTTCAATGGGGCCGCAAAAGATGCGTGTGCTGTCCACATCCGTAATTCCATTCCGTGGACCCACAAAAAAGATAGAGCATGTCCTATTCTTTTCCACAATTGCAGACAAGAACAGGCATTTCTATCACAGGGCTGGCAGTGTGCGTTCCACAAAATGTGGAACGCACATGGCTGGTACCAGTTTTTAGTTTTTTCTTCCGCAATTTGCAGACAGCAAAACAGCAGCCTTAGGCCTAATTCACATATCTGTGATGAAATCCATGTTAAGATGGTCAGTGATTCATCCATGATGATGTCTGTAAAGATACCCTGTTTGGTCCGTGTGTCCATGTTCCACAGCTGAAAATGAATGGCAGCCGTGTTTTTCAAGGATCCATAGATAATAAAAGACATGATGGATCTGTAAACACGGACAAAATAGGGCATGCTTCCGTGCTAAAACCACGGACATAAACATGGATGTGTGAATACAAACATTAAAATGAATAGGTACGTGTGCTGTACATGGAGAACATAGACAGCGCACGTATGTGAATCACCGACATGTGAATAAGGCCTTTCAGTAAGTGTGCATGCGTATGGTGATATTGGGAGGGAAACCCAACGGCCTAGGGAACATTTAGCCTTCAGCTATCTAAATTGTATGGACATCAAGGGATTGGGGGGGATGGGGTACAAGTACTGGATGCAAAAAAAAAAAATTTCTGTCTTTTTATTGGATCAATTTTTTTTCTGTATTTTTCTGTTCAGAAGAACAGCAATATAATGATGATGTGAACTCTCCCTAAGAGCAATTTTAGATTTACCAAAGCCTGACGATGTACAAGCCATTCAGAGGCTGCTAGGGTTTGTAAACTACGCTACGTTTTAAAATTCTCACCACAAATGTATGAGAACCCCTAAGCAGACTGACAGACAAAGACTGTCTGGGCCTAGTAATCCAGCTATGATGAGGCCCTCAAGCAAATAAAAAGATATTGGGAGCCATTTACAAAGAACGGCTTTTTATGCTGGTCCTCGTTTCCCCCAATGCGCTGGCGGAGAAAAGAGCCTCATTTAGTGTATGATAAGGCTCTAGTCCGTGCGCCTGGAGTAAAAACTTCTTCATCCTCTGGCTGGAGTAGTTTTTACTCCTCTTTCCATGTGTCAGGGATAGTAAATATTGTCACACAGACAAAAAAAACCTCTTACGACTATTATTACACCAAAAGCTGCAGTAAAAACATTCAGAAATGACCTCCATTGTTCCTAAACATCCAGTGTCAATGAAGAACTAAGGCTACCTGCACACTTTGCGGATTATGCTCAGTTTTTCCCCCTGGATTTTCGTGCAGAAAACAAATTTTAATGTGATTTAACATCCGACGTACACTTTGCTTTTCTTTCCGTACAGAAATTGACCTGCCGTGCGGATTTAGCTTTTCTTTCCGTACAGAAATTGACCTGCCGTGCGGATTTAGCTTTTCTTTCCGTACAGAAATTGACCTGCCATGCATATTTAGCTTTTCTTTCCATACAGAAATTGACCTGCCATGCGGATTTAGAAATCCTCAGAATGTCAGTTGTTTGTGCGTTTTTTTGTGTGGATTTCAACTTTTGCAATGCAAAGCTTGAGATCTGCATAAAATCTGCAACAAAAACCAAAGTAACACAAGCAGATTTTGGTGTGGAAACGTGCAGAAATACACACAAAAATCCATGCAGAATTTCTGTTTTGAAATCTGCACTTATGAGCAGGTGCCCTAAGGCTACCTGCACACCGATGCGGGCTGTCTTGCAGAAATTCTGAACAAATTTTGTGTGCAAGTAGCCTAAGGCCTCCGTTTGCACTTCACTGCATCATGGACGTGTGTGGTCCATGTTCTCCTCGATGTACCCATTGATTTTTAATGCGTCTGTTTACACATCAGTGGTTCCATCACGTGAGCATGCGCCACTTTGGTCCCTGACGTGAACCTAACACGCCCATTGAAGCCTATAGGTCCGTGAAAAACCACTGACAATACAGATTGCAATCTTCTGTAGGACCCCCTGCATTAGTGGCAAATCACGGATCTGTAAAACACAGATACCGGCCGTGTGCGGTGTGCATGCCGCATTTGGCGGAATAGAACGTCTGGCCCTTCAATAGACCAGTCCTATCCTTGTCGTGATATGGACACTAAAAGGACTTGTTCTATTTTTTATTTTATTTTTTGCGGGGCTGCGGAACGGAAGTACGGATGCGGATATCACATGGAGTGCTGTCCGCATCTTTTGCTGCCCCGTAGAAGTGAATGGGCCCAAACAACGTTCGTGTGCATGAGGCCTAATAGTCATCTTCTATCCTATTGACAGGGGATAACGTCCAAAAACTTGGGTTGACCAGGCCTGTATGAAAAACATCTCTTTTAGCTAACCTGTGAGGGGAAGACACATTGATCATTAATTACCCTTCTGACACTCCACCGATTCTGCAATCCCAACTGAGATCATGTGACCACGCGACTGTTTGTGGGCTCCTCCTCTGATGTCACAACCAGATGACCCCTCTTTCTCTCTGTTCAGCTACATCTACATTATGCAGCTGAATAGGCACACATTCGGTTGCAATGTCAAAGGAAGAGCCCTCAGCCAGTTACATGATCCCAGCCGTGATCAAAGAATCAGCAGAGTGACTGAAGGGCAAGTACTGCTCAATTGGGGTCAATTACAAACGGTGCTACTCCATTGTGTGGCAGAAAAAATACAATAAAAAGTTGCACTGCGGTGTCAGAGACCGGATATAGGCCTCGATAGATTTACCAACATTTAGTCCTAGATACAGGAGTAAATATTGTTGAAAAAATATTCTGTGGGTCAATGGAGTAACCAGAAATGACTGGGCCCTGCAGAAATTTTTTGAATGGCCCCCACGAGCCCCCCCCCCCCTCCCCCAAGCAACTTCTTCAGATGTGAACGCAGACTAAAAGAGGGCCCAGAGAACCCCTTTAATAACTTTCGAGGTGGGTAGACCACATGTGTGCAGACATATTGGCCACTTTTGTGAATAAGGAGAAGCAGATGGACACATGCAGAATCTGCTAGATCCCGAGGATGTTATGTTATCCCACAAAAAGCATTACTATGCAATTAAATAGGCATTTCAAATGAAATATCGCAATACACATGAAATAAAAACATTGTAAGGTTATTGACGTACATACCATTTTCTTCAGGCTACTTTCACACTGGTGTTTCTGGGTACGCTTGTGAGATCTGTTTCAGGGCTCTCACAAGCGGCCCAAAAAAGATCAGTTCAGCCCCAATGCATTCTGAATGGATAAGGATCCGTTCAGAACGCATTAATTTGGCTGCGTTTGGTCTCCATTGCGTTTTTTAGGCGGTCACTAAAACGCAGCTTGCAGCGTTTTGGTGTCTGCCTGACGATGCGGAGCCAAACTGATCCTTCCTGACTTACAATGTAAGTCAAGTCAATGGGGATGGATCCATTTTCACTTACACAATATGGTGCAATTGAAAACGGATCCGTCCCCCATTGACTTTCAATGTAAGTCAGGACAGATCCGTTTTGACTTTTTTAGAGTTTATTTTTTAAAGAATAATGCAAACTGATCCGTTCTAAATGGATACAAGCGTTTGCATTATCGGTGCAGATCCAGGACGGATCCGCACCGAACGCAGGTGTGAAAGTAGTCTTATCCTTCTAGACCACCTTCTCCTGCATTTAGTGGTGGAGTAACATGCTCAGTAGCTTCCCTGCTCCCCTTCTCACTGCTAGCATAGTGATCTCATATGAAGCAAGTGTTGTGGCCTAGACACCATTCATTTATTCATCCCAACTTCTAAATTCAGAGAAATAGCTCGCTCTCTCTCTCTAAACAGAGGAGGAGAAAAATTATGGGGGCATTACATACCCTATGTATCTCTGGGGCTATATGTGAGGGACTATTTTCTATGCAGGGGAGGACGGGGTTAACAGGAGCTAACTGCAATGAATCCTGGGAGCTGCAGGAAAGGGAAGATCTCCAAATATGTGTCACCACCTAAATTCATACTGAAATGTTACTTTTACAAGTGAAGATGCACATGTCCTGTACATATTCAACAGACCCCATGGTTGCTATTGATTACAGCACCTCCTATAATATGAAGGTGCAGTGTGTAGCCCACAGTTGAATGGAGAAGGTGCTGGTCTCTGTCTAGCATTCTCATCAGTGGTCTCCAAGTATCTGTAGATTTACCTGCAGGATGTGAAGCTCAAATCCTTCTGTAAGCCTTGTGCTGCTGAAGTGTCACCACAGACTGTTCAATGTCCAAGAAGAAAGCGCTTTTTACAACTTCCCTTCCTGGTGTGCTGCCCCTCCTCTAATACATAATCAGTTTCCCAAAGCTGAGCTCAGTGGCCGCCCTCTCCCATACTGAAGGCAGCAGGCTCCAGTCATGAGTAATGCTCACACCAGGGTTTGAGCAGTTCTTCTGTATCATAAAAAAGTTACATACAATTTTCATTCAAAATGCAGCATTTATTTTCAGGCTGAGGTTACATGACAACGTCACATGTGAAGGTCTTTTTGCAATAAAACCCATGAAAGGCTGGGCTACACCAAGGCCAATTCTAGCCATTAAATCAAAGGTTAGAAAAACAAGTAGCCAACTGAATGTAACCCACACATAAGGGTACATCTACACGGCAACCCTGGTCGTGGCCAGGATCGCAGAGTGACAGAGATGTCATAGAAATGTATATGATAGCAGCGCGAATCACAAAAAATCCAACACTGCTGAATTTGTTTGTGATTCGCTCTGCTATCACATACATTTCTATGGGATCACCACTAGTGTTGAGCGAACTTCTGTTTTAAGTTCGGCGTCTAAAGTTCGGCTTCCGGTTAGCGGAGAATCCCGATATGGATTCCGAATTCCGTTGTGGTCCGTGGTAGCGGAATCAATAATCGACCATTATTGATTCCGCTACCACGGACCACAACGGAATTCGGAATCCATATCGGGATTCTCCGCTAACCGGAAGCTGAACTTTAGACGCCGAACTTAAAACAGAAGTTCGCTCAACACTAATCACCACCACTCTACGATCCTGGCTGTGCAACCAGTATCACCGTGTAGCATACCCTAAATATATACAAACAGTGAAAATACTGCACACACACTTATATACTATAGATCGGCAGTGAATATATTGCACACATAAATATATACCAGCATTGAACATATCGCACATACAAATATACTGTATACTAGCAGTGAATATATTGCACACATAAATATATACTAGCAGTGAACATATCACATACACCAATACAATGTTCACCAGCACACATAAATACAGTATATACTAGCAGTGAACATATTGTACACACCAATATACTGTATACCAGTAAAGATGGCCTTGCGGTTCGCCCGGCGGTCATTTCGTGGCGAACTTTGAGCGTTCACGATTCGCCGAACATGCGAATATTCACGCCCGCCATATTCTTTTACATTGTGAAGAACTTTGACCCATGACACATCCATCAGGTGGTACAGGACAGCCAATTGAGACGTTTCTGCACATGGACATACAGTACCCCCTACCTTATAAATAAATCTGATCTGGCCGCCATTTTACATTCAGTCTTTTGCCAGTGTAGAGAGAGGATGCTGTGTGGAGCAGGGACAGGCTGTTAGGGACACAAAACGCTAGCTAATAGGGCCACAAAAGTCCTTTTAAGGACTGGTATAGGTGTGCTATCAATAGGTGTGACTTACTGAGGGGTGTAATATACTAATATTATACTTTCTAACATAGAAAGTATATTATAGTGCAATTGTATTGTGCAGCAGTTGTGTGCGGTTCTACTGCGATACTGCAGCCACACAGAGTGACAAACGCTATGGGAACAAATAATTTCTACTGGTGTGATTTACCAGTTGCCCCCCCAAAAAAACTGATTTAAGCAGGGGTGCTATATACCAATAATATACGTTCTATCTAGTGCATTTAGGTAGTGCAGCATTTGTCTGCGGTTTTGCTGCGTTACCGCATCTACACAGAGTGACAAACGCTATTTGAAGAAATAATTTCTACTGATTGAGGCAGGGGTGTGTTGTAGAAATATTAATATTAGAAATCCGCTCTCAAATGTCTTTGTGTAAGGACAGGCAAATCTCTTAACCGCAGTCAGCCAAAGGTGTTTTCATGTTAAGTTCTGCTGAGCAACTGCCCCTCCTCCACAGTCTGCTCACCATTTATTTAGTCACAGTAACAATAGAAAGGGGCTGGCCCATCACCTGACCACTTACTTCATGTAACAAGGATACAGGAAGTGATGACACAGGAAGATGAGATAGTTCGGGTACTTGTCAAAGGACAGGGGAGGGCATCAACATGGCTGGACAGTTCAATGCACACACCCCATCCCTGTATAAGGAAGGATGAGTCATGTCCATTGTCTGATCAGCCAGGTGGCCGCCCATCCCCCATCACTGTCAGCATGGATCCCATTCAATACTGCTCAAAGTGACCAGTATCTAGTGAAGATCATTCTACTGGTTCTTATAGGTTTGAGATTATCTGCGAGACATTGCTACGGCTATTGTCAGTATACGGTACGAGTATACCGACAAGGCAGATATGCATGTCTTAAAAGCAGATATGTATCCAGAAAGGGATAGCGAAGCCGCAGCAGAGGTATAATATGTATCTCTCATTATGCAGACTACACTTCTCTAATGTGTATAGACATTTGAAGGTAAGAAGCCCAGTGCATTGTACTTAGTGCTCACAAACCGGCAAATGCCCCCCTACACACTGAGAACACGTCTCCAAGCCCATGAGAAGGTTTTCATACTGACGGTTTTACCACTGGTCCCGATTCAACCCAAGTACCCTCTGCTAAAGCGTTCTTCGTTTAAATCCGACACAGGGAGACAGATGAGAATCTATAAAAACACACACACACACATCCTAAGATAAAATGTCTGCATAATAAAATTTCCACAACAGGTGTGATATACCTACTTCCACAAATACTGCTCTTCTATCGGGACTTTTGTCACAGGGTCATTTTGAAAATGACAGGCAGAGGAAGAGGCAGGCCATTCCGCAGGGATGGTAGGGGTCGGGTAGGTGCACCAGGCCGGAGCCTAAGTGGGAAATTGCAGAAGGTGCGTGCGATTACGTCAAAGCATGCACCAGACTTGGTTGAGTGGCTCACTCAGCCTTCCGCTTCTGCACCCTCCTCATCCTCTCTATCTGCACCCTCTTCACTCTCTGCATAATAAAATTTCCTCAACAGTCTTTCCTCTTTGTCATATGCTCCCCAGTGTCCCTCAATGAATCTCGATCTTCTTCTTTGAAAAAAACTGTCTTGTCTACGAAAAGTCCTGAATCCATAAAACAAAACAGATGATGGAAAACAGAAAGTCAATCTTGACACGTAGCTTCTTTTCTTCGGGAAGTGACTCAGGAGGTGGCGTTTCGCATTGGTCGCAGGCTGGTTTGGAATCCTCTGCATATGGTCCATGGTTTGGTCTTCAGGGCGTCTTGTCTGTTCGGGATTCAGTAACTCGGTCGATTAGACATTAGGAACATCTCACTCCAGCGTATAGAAGGAATGGAAACCAAAAACACATAAGTACATGTCCTATTTCCTTTCGCCCGGATCCAATGGAAATCCAGTGAGCCCCAAGACCTCCCAAGATGCTTTAAAAAGGATTCCGACCCTCACTAGTCATAGCTCTGCCTCTGCCCTGCTCCTGTCAGTATGGGCCTGACCCTTGTCAATGGTGTCTGCTAGCCAGGCATAACCATACCACATCTACGGGTCACCTAGCTGCCCGGACACCCATACAGGATTAACAAGCGAGGAGCCAGAGCTAATATTAAACCTATAGCTGATATTACCCTCTAGGAATGTATCGTTATGTGCTACCAACAAATGACTCCTTGTAACAAATAAACAAAAGTGATACTCTTCATTCTTTGACTTAGTTGAGCAGCTTCTTAGAATAACTGCTGTGGATCCAGTTGTCTCGTCCCTTGAACTTCAGAGAGGTTGGCGTCATCAGCAGCACCTGGAATGGCCCAAGATATCCCGTCCTCGGATGTTTCTTTAGCATGACCCAATCACCTGGTTGACTAGAATGAACACTGGTTATTGAGTCTGGGTCCGGGAGAAACTCCCAAACCCGGTGGTGGACATCGGGTGATAACCCGTGGGGCTGCCTGGGGGCATACCTGATGGAATAAAAGGGTTACAGCGGAACATTCAGGCCATGGATTGGCCGTGATTTTTACCTTATTTGCAAAAATCTGACCCAAGTACCGTCAAAGAAATGGTAGTCGTGATGGTTCTCAACGTAATTCCCTACTAGGTTAAAAATTGATTGACAGTTGAGAGGTTAGAATGGTTAGTAAAAAGTTTGAAGATCGTTGTTTTCAGCACCACTTTCCCCCCTTTTCATCGTCCTTAAAACCAGGACGAAGAGAAGCTGGATTAAACATGGTGCATCGTCTCAAGGTTAGATGGAGAGATGAGGGAGGGATGAGAGGGAGAGAGAGAGAGAGAGAGAAAGAGAGAAAGAGAAAAGCGCTTCTCTTGGACTCTGCAGTCTTAGCGGGACGGGAGCACATGACAGTGTTTGTTCGCACTGTCTGGGACTTTTGAATGCCCTGTTGCTGGAGATCGATGGATTCGTGCAGCCACAGTTCTGCTTTCTGGAGGGAACCATGTCTTTGGAGTCTAGTGGGGAATTCACGGACAAACTTTTTCCCAATCCAGACCTCAAAGGTCCCTTCTTTGGGGATGGTCCACTCTGAACCTACAGTCCCTTGGTGCCAATCTTTGAGGGGCTTAACACTCCTCCTCCATAGATGGATTTCATGTACTGCTTGGCTTTCTTATAGTCAGAAGTGGTACCCTTCTGTTCCCTAGATTTCCCTAAACCCATGCTCGAGCCTTCTAAAAGTAGGTGCGTCCACCTACAGTGTCCCGCGACACACGCTTGGACTGTCCCGCGACACATGCCTGGACGGCTGCTACTCCCCTTCGTTCGCCTCTGAGTTGCCCTAGAGTTTCTGGCACCGACACACGGACTCCGTTCACCCTAGTTAGACCTCAGGAAAAGGAGTAACAGTGTGAGGAAAAGGGCTCTCGCCGACACACGGCGGCCCTCTGAGTCTCCTAATGAGATATACCAGCCTCGGTTTTGGCTCTGAATAGTGACCTGACCACAGGATAGGGCTTCCAATTGACCTGGAGTGGAATGTGCGCACAGGAAACAAACACACAGTAATCCTGTGGGGAAAGGGGTTACTCACACAGCTATTGGTATGCCCTGGTGATATACAGGGTGGGCCATTTATATGGATACACCTTAATAAAATGGAAATGGTTGGTGATATTAACTTCCTGTTTGTGGCACATTAGTATATGTGAGGGGGGAAACTTTTCAAGATGGGTGGTGACCATGGCGGCCATTTTGAAGTCGGCCATTTTGAATCCAACTTTTGTTTTTTCAATAGGAAGAGGGTTATTTCACACATCAAACTTTTTGGGAATTTCACAAGAAAAACAATGGTGTGCTTGGTTTTAACGTAACTTTATTCTTTCATGAGTTATTTGCAAGTTTCTGACCACTTATAAAATGTGTTCAATGTGCTGCCCATTGTGTTGGATTGTCAATGCAACCCTTTTCTCCCACTCTTCACACACTGATAGCAACACCACAGGAGAAATGCTAGCACAGGCTTCCAGTATCCGTAGTCTCAGGTGCTGCACATCTCGTATCTTCACAGCATAGACGATTGCCTTCAGATGATACGAGATGTGCAGCACCTGAAACTACGGATACTGTAAGCCTGTGCTAGCATTTCTCCTGCGGTGTTGCTATCAGTGTGTGAAGAGTGGGAGAAAAGGGTTGCATTGACAATCCAACACAATGGGCAGCACATTGAACACATTTTATAAGTGGTCAGAAATTTGCAAATAACTCATGAAAGAATAAAGTTACGTGAAAACCAAGCACACCATTGTTTTTCTTGTGAAATTCCCAAAAAGTTTGATGTGTCAAATGACCCTCTTCCTTTTGAAAAAACTAAAGTTGGATTCAAAATGGCCGACTTCAAAATGGCCGCCATGGTCACCACCCATCTTGAAAAGTTTCCCCCCTCACATATACTAATGTGCCACAAACAGGAAGTTAATATCACCAACCATTCCCATTTTATTAAGGTGTATCCATATAAATGGCCCACCCTGTATATCACCTTGTCTCCTTAAAAAAAAGCTCATCAACTCACTTTCCTTTGCCTATATTATTCTATATAGTGAAGCTGAACAGCATACGAAGCCCTTTTTGCAGTGACTGATCAAAAACCTATCGCTCAGCAGCAACCCTTGAATTCAGGGGTACTCCCAACCAAATCTACAGAGAAGAGAGAGGGAAAGAAAGAGAAATATTAAAAGAAAGAGAAAAGCGGCAAAATATGAAAAAGGAAAAACTGAATAATAGACTAGAAATAAAAATGGGTTAGTAAAAAGGAAAAACTGAAAAAAAAACTTGATTACATCAATAAAAACCTAAAAAATAAAAATGGGTTAATAAAAGAGAACGTGGAAAACTTCAGTTACAGGAAGTCTTGCTATTTACATTGAGATTCAGTAAAAAAATAAAATATTTTTTTTTACTTAAAACCAAACCTCAAATACAAAAAACAAAAAAACAAAAATCCTTTGGAAAACATACAACTGTATAGGCCTGAATTAACAAATCAATAAAACTATGAGCAGGAGAATTTCTACCCACCCAGCCATTTAAATGTTAATTTGCCCAGCCCCAGACCAAGAAGCAGGATTTAACATTACAAGGTCCCAAAACCTTTTTTTTTTTTTTTTTTTTTTTTTTTTTTTTAGGGGAAGGGAAAAATCTATTTAAAGAGGACCTTTCACCTGGAAAAACATTGTGAACTAAGTATCATGACATATACAGCGGCGCCCAGGGATCTCACTGCACTTACTATTATCCCTGGGCGCCGCTCCGTTCTCCCATTATGCCCTCCGGTATCTTCGCTCAGTAAGTTATAGTAGGCGGAGATTGCCCTTGTTCTGTGGGCGTCTCCTTCTCCTAGGCTGTAGCACTGGCCAATCGCAGCGCACAGCTCACAGCCTGGGAGGTTTTTTTCTCCCTATATATGTCAGGATACTTAGTTCACAATGTTTTTCCAGGTGAAAGATCCTCTTTAAATTAAGTCTCAGAGTTCCTCCATTTTCTGTAAATACAAACAGTAAGATGGTTTACAAAGACCTTAATTTACCCTTCTATGGCACACAAAAATTTGAAACTCTACTGAATTCCAGGAACCGATCCCTTTCCTCTCTGAGCTTCACATTTTCAGAATTTAACCGTTCATATTGGGATTTAAAATCTGCTTCATTGATCAATGACCTTGACTGTCCCTGGGTTCTCTGCCTTTGCAAAGAACCATCTCTGGGACCATTACCCCACCTTGCTGAATAAACCACTTTACTTCTAGGTGTGGTTCTGGGGTACTTAACATACCTGTGTCTGTTGCCATTAGCAACGTTACAATATCGTGCAATGTGCCCGTATTTCCTGCATGCAAAACAACGAATAGCTTGTCTCCCTGCACACAACCTTCTCTGGGCACATGGTGATTTGATTTGCTGCACAATATTAATCATCCTAGCATGACTAGATCCTACACTACTATCTGTATTGAATCCACTTACCACGGACTCATTTGAGGAATCTTCTGGCATTGTGTTTACACTTCCAACTCCAGGGTCCGACACATTGTCCATCTCCATCCCTAAGTCGGATCCACTATGCAACCCACAGTCCTCAGACTTCTCCATGCTTACAGCCAATACATTTCCTCTAGACCTAGACACATTACTCTCTAACGGTTGCTTCAATGCCTCTGGCTGCACTAAGCACTGAGAATGCTCATCCTCTGTCCTCCTGCAGAGAGCAGACAATTCCCTTACAGCACCCTGTGCATGCGTCAGGCTTTCAGACAACCATTCATTCTCTTTGCGCAGCTCAGTATTACACCTCACAGTACATTCATAATTAGCACTAGCTTCAGCTGCCTGCTGGACAAGAGTTCTCAATTTAACAATTTCCACTTTTAAATCTTCCACTTCTCCTTCCAAACTCAGCTTCAGCCTACAAGACTCCTGATATTTATCCGCTATCCACCCAGCAGCAAAAATCAGAGCATACTTGCCTTTCCTTTTGCGCCATTTTTTGGTACCCATCAGGTTTGCTACACAATTCTGAGCCTGCAGCCAGGGATTATTAGATCCCTGCATAGCTTGAAGAATGGCCGCCGTGTCCTTCAACTTTGCAACTTCTTTAAAAAATACTTTCCATTGCACAAGTAAACAAAACACTAATACCAATTTCTAGGAGTTGTCCCAATACTTTTGGCACAGAACTACAAGCACCTCCTTTCTACACTGTAGTACCCGTATTAATTATGCCAAATAATTCTACAATTCAGTATAGCAGCCACAGATATGCAAACATTAAGCAGAATCATCAACTATAGGACGATTTCACCGCTAAACTGCCACTAATGTTCACACAATGATTCCTGTATCAGACTGGTCACTGAGCTATAACATAACTGAACACTCAACTGATATCCAGCACAAAACTTATCAAAACAAAATCAAACTGTACATAGAAAGTTACAAAAAGACAAGATAATTATTTTGGATAAATTTGACATTTGAGGCAAAAACAACCAAATCGCTTTCCATAGACACCAAAACTAAAAATGAACCAGCTCAAACTTAAATGAATTTCTTGTTAAAACCTGCAGCACCAAACTAACAAAGATGGCCAACAAACCCTCATGTCTTCACACACACAAATGACAATTAAAGATGGCCGACAAACCCACATGCCTTCACACACACAAAGGAAATCAAAATGGCCGACAAACCCACATGGCCTTCACACAAAGGAAGACAAGATAGTATCTACAATATACAGCAATAGGAAAACCAAACTAAACAAAACAGTTTCTATATTCCCTGTTCCCCACCCCCGAAACCAGAGCAAAACCTCCGCTCTGCGGGTGATTTACAGCTTAACAATATAAAAATACTCTCTAAATGCTGTCTCTAATGTACAAACACTAAAACAAATTGCTGCCTCTATAAACCTCTATAAAATCGCCTTTTACAAAATTACAGTATTATAAAAGTTAAGAAGTTACAACAAAAAACACAATACTCTGTACTGCTCAGCACACACATCACAATTTCTGTACAATCAACTCAGATACACCAAAAACTACACTTACCTTATCCTCACACAAATAGAGCAAAAAATGTTCTTTTAACAAGCAGAAATTTTCTCTGACCCAGCAGACAAAACTACAGTTTACATTTCTCTCCCATTTTACCTGCTGTGCAGAGAAAAAAACCTGTTGAATCCTTCCAAGCTCGCCATCTGTTGTAGAAATATTAATATTAGAAATCCGCTCTCAAATGTCTTTGTGTAAGGACAGGCAAATCTCTTAACCGCAGTCAGCCAAAGGTGTTTTCATGTTAAGTTCTGCTGAGCAACTGCCCCTCCTCCACAGTCTGCTCACCATTTATTTAGTCACAGTAACAATAGAAAAGGGGCTGGCCCATCACCTGACCACTTACTTCATGTAACAAGGATACAGGAAGTGATGACACAGGAAGATGAGATAGTTCGGGTACTTGTCAAAGGACAGGGGAGGGCATCAACGTGGCTGGACAGTGCAATGCACACACCCCATCCCTGTATAAGGAAGGATGAGTCATGTCCATTGTCTGATCAGCCAGGTGGCCGCCCATCCCCCATCACTGTCAGCATGGATCCCATTCAATACTGCTCAAAGTGACCAGTATCTAGTGAAGATCATTCTAATGGTTCTTATATGTTTGAGATTATCTGCGAGACATTGCTACGGCTATTGTCAGTATACGGTACGAGTATACCGACAAGGCAGATATGCATGTCTTAAAAGCAGATATGTATCCAGAAAGGGATAGCGAAGCCGCAGCAGAGGTATAATATGTATCTCTCATTATGCAGACTACACTTCTCTAATGTGTATAGACATTTGAAGGGAAGAAGCCCAGTGCATTGCACTTAGAGCTCACAAACCGGCAAATGCCCCCCTACACACTGAGAACACGTCTCCAAGCCCATGAGAAGGTTTTCATACTGACGGTTTTACCACTGGTCCCGATTCAACCCAAGTACCCTCTGCTAAAGTGTTCTTCGGTTAAATCTGACACAGGGAGACAGATGAGAATCTATAAAAACACACACACATCCTAAGATAAAATGTCTGCATAATAAAATGTCCACAACAGGTGTGATATACCTACTTCCACAAATACTGCTCTTCTATAGGGACTTTTGTCACAGGGTCATTTTGAAAATGACAGGCAGGGGAAGAGGCAGGCCATTCCGCAGGGGTGGTAGGGGTCGGGAAGGTGAACCAGGCCGGAGCCTAAGTGGGAAGTTGCAGAAGGTGCGTGCGATTACGTCAAAGGATGCACCAGACTTGGTTGAGTGGCTCACTCAGCCTTCCGCTTCTGCACCCTCCTCATCCTCTCTATCTGCACCCTCTTCACTCTCTGCTGTGTCCACCCCAAAAGACACCACCACCACCACTATATCCCCTCCACTCGAGTCAGAGGAATTATTTTCCCATCCATTCCAATACCTTACAGATGCGCAGCCATTCTTGGCATCGGATCAGGAAGAGGAGGTATCAACGGTCGCCACCCAGCAGTCTGACGACAGTACCCAGATCAGCCCAAGGAGGGTGGTGACTTCTCCCAGATCTCTAATGTCAGTGGTGGTGAAGGTGACGAATCCGATGATGACGTGTCAATGGACGTCACGTGGGTGCCCACAAGAGAGGAAGAGGAGGGGAGTTCAGAGGGAGAGATGGAGCAGCAGATAGGGAGGAGAAGCAGGCAGAACTTACAGTGCAAAGGAGGCAAAAAGCAGACTGCTAATGTATATGGAACGAAACATCCACAATGCACAGTCACATCTGGCGCTCCCAGGACGCCGGCACAAGGCTCGGCAGTGTGGACTTTTTTTTATGTGTCCGCTGCTGACAATAGTGTTGCCATCTGCAGCCTGTGCTGTCAACGCATAAGTCGCGGTAAGCCCAACACTCACTTAGGGATGACCGCATTAAGAAGGCACCTGGCCTCCCATCACCGAGCCCATTGGGAGCAACACCGTCAGAACCCACAAAGCCACACTCCCGGCGCTCACCGTCCTGCCTCTTCTCCTTCTCCTTTCTCCTCCCAGGTATCCTCCACTCCACCTTCCACCGTGCCGTTCACCTGGAAAAGGCAGGCTTTCTTGTCCCAAATGTTCGAGCGAAAAAAGATGATGACGCCGGATAACCCTCTTGCCCAACGGCTGACCGCTGGCTAGCCTGCCAACTACTGCCATATAAACTGGTGGACTCGGAGGCCTTTAGAAAATTTGTGGCCATTGGAACACCGCAATGGAAGGTCCCCGGAAGGAAATATTTCTCCCAGAAGGGCATCCCAGAGCTATATGGCCACGTTCAGCGGCAAGTGAATGTTTCTATGGCACACAGTGTCGGGGCCAAGATACTGTACATCTGACCACAGACACATGGTCTAGCAAACACGGGCAGGGAAGGTAGATAACTTTTACTGCCCACTGGATGAATCTTCTGACGGTCGTCAAGCATGCAACCCGTGGCACTCGTGTAGATTTGGTGTTACCGCCACTGATTGCATCCAGGCCTGCCTCTTCTTCTCCTCATCCTACTCCATCCTCCCTCTCCTCCTCGGCTGACTCCTCCTTTTCCGCTGCTACCGTCTCTTCCGCTGCGCCCCCAAGATCTCCAGAACCTATTTGATGTGCCAGGTGAGACTTTGCCATGCCGTGCTGCATCTGTTGTGTCTGGAAGCCAAGAGCCACACCGGTTCTACACTCCTTTCAGCTTTGCGGTTACAGGCAGATCAGTGGCTAACCCCGCTCAATTTGACAGTCGGTAAAGTGGTGTGCGACAATGGTGTCAATCTGCTGAGCGCGCTGAAACAGGGCAAAATTACACACGTGCCGTGCATGGCACACGTCCTGAACTGAGTCGTGCAGCTATTCGTTGCCAAATTCCCGAGGTCCAGGACGTCTTGCGGCAGGCCAGGAAAATCTCTGGCCATTTTAGAAGATCTTACAAAGCCATGGCTCGCCTTGCTGACATTCAGCGGCGACACCACCTGCCCGTCAGACGTCTGATTTGTGACTGCCCGACCCCATGGAACGCCACCTTTTATATGCTTGATAGGCTGCTCCAGCAGAAACGTACAGTTAATGACTACCTGTACGAACACTGCAGCAGGACAGGTTCTGGGGAGCTTGTTTTTTTTCACTGCAGGGATTTGATGAGATCACCAAACTGGTCAGTCGCAGCCAGGGCGCCATCAGTGACATCGTACCTTACGCCTTCTTTCTGGAGCGTGCATTGCGTCGTGTCATTGATCAAGCTGTGGAGGAGCAGGAAGATGAGGAAGTCGCAATGCTGGATGAATTCCTAGGGTGACTGCTCTATCTGAGACAAGTCAACAACAGGAGTCTGAAGAGGAGTCAGAGGAGGATCATGCCGGGGGACGGAGGAGGAGCAAGAATAGCATGCTTTAAACGTTTCTAGGATCCCTGGTGTTGTCCGTGGATGGGGGAGGACAACATTATCCTGGATGATGAGCAGGAGCCAGGCCACTGCACCGCTTCCAGTTTAGTGCAAATCGGGCCTTCTTGCTCCAGTGTTTGAAGAGGGACCGCCATATAAAAAGCATAAAGGGCAAGGACCAGTACTGGGTGGCAACGTACTTAGACGTACAAACACAAAATGGCGGAAATGTTACCACCATCACAGAGGGCTGTCAGAATGCAGCACTTTCAGGCCTTGCTTAGAAAAATGCCGCATTCTGCTTTTGCGGGCGCTGTCAGAGGAATTTCCACTCACAGAGAAACAGTTGCGGGTACCAATCCAACAGCGCATGGAAGAAGAGGGCAGTTTGAAGATGTGTTGGTCACTTCGCATATGACTTCATTCTTGGAGCCAACCCATCGACAGCCGTCCTCCGGATCCAGTCTCAGGGAACGCCTAGACCGACAGGTTAACGGCCGATGTGGACGCTCTGAGAAGTGATGAACCCCTGGACTACTGGCTGTGCAGGCTTGACCTGTGGCCAGAGCCGGCGCAATTTGCCATTGAACTGTTGGCTTGCCCCTCATCTAGTGTCCTGTCCGAAAGGACGTTCAGCGCAGCAGGGGGGATCGTGACCGATAAGCGCACTCGCCTAGCTGGCAAGCACCCGACAGCATAGGGAGGGTGATTAGAGAATGGGGGTCCCCCCTATCCCCTTTGCCCCAAATGTGTAAGGGTCAGGACGGTGGTTGAGATAATGTGGGAGGTTATAGTGTGGAAGGGGTTAAATTGTGCGCAGGCCTGGTTTGCATCAGAGGAAGGGGCGGTGCTGGAGGGTTATATACGCGACGGTTCCCCCTCTTACTTCCTCTTGACGGTGGACGAGCTGGTTCCCTCCCGCCCTCCCTGTGAGTTGGGGGTGGTTGTTGGACGGGGTCCGAGTTTGTCCTCGTTTGTGTTTTTTGTTTAAAAATAAAAATAAAAATATGGAAAATAATAAAAAAAAAAATAATAATAATAATATATAAAAAAAAAAAAAAAAAAAAAAAGATGAAGAATATTTGGAGAATAAGAATATGTATACAAGTCACAGCTGGCGGTATATTTGGAAGTGGTTATGGCACATGGCAGACTTGCCCGCTGGGAGGCCAGCGGCTGGCATACTGCGCCATTGACAGTTATGATGTTATGTTTAAATAAAGAAAGCTGTGGCCGATCATCACCCAGCATTAAAAGGAATTCGGTTGTCAGTCTCTTATTTAAAGGTTGATGGTGTTAGTAGGCCTGACTGGGTGCCCTTCCCCCATGGGGGTTAATCCCTAATTACCCACAGTCTCACGACAGTGTGGACTACCTCGCATTTCTAAAAATGAATGAGGCATGGATCTCAGAGGAATTCAACACATGTGACGAGTCGACCATGTTTGATTGAAATTCCTCATGAGTCATGACAGCCCACAAATATCCGCCACCACCCAGAACAAATCATGGTCCCTGTCTTAGGTAAATACAGCGGCATAAAAGGCCTTTTATGTCTGTTGAATGCCTAATTTTTGGGGCCTGTACTGGCCTACATTTGCAAATTTATCCTGTGACTAATGAACCTCCAGCCACAAAATCCCAAATTCTTTGCTGTCAGGTAAATGCCTATTGGCTAATTTTTGGGGCCTGTACTGGCCAACAGTTACATATTTATCCTGTGACAGCCTAATGTACCTCCAGCCACAAAATCCAAAGTTCTTTGCTGTCAGGTGAATGCCTATTGGCTAATTTTTGTGGCCTGTACTGGCCTACAGTTACATTTTTATCCTGTGACCGCCTAATATACCTCCAGCCACAGAATCCAAAGTTCTTTGCTGTCAGGTAATGCCTATTGGCTAATTTTTGGGGCCTGTACTGGCTGACAGTTACATTTTTATCCTGTGACCGCCTAATGTCCCTCCTGCCACAGAATCCTACAAAGTTGTGTGCTGTCAGGTGAATGCCTATTGGCTAATTTTTGGGGCCTGTACTGGAGTGGCAAGTTCTCACAACAATGCTTAGTGCACCAATCACTAATATCTCATGAGACCTTATAAAATGGTAAGTTGTGTGTACCGCGAAAAAAATCGCATCATTAGGGATTTTCGAAATGGCGCTTTTTTTAAACACTCGATCTGCATATACAGCAATTGTTATAACATGCATGTGAAATCTAATAAAATACACTGCTTTAATGCCAAATTACTTACAGTGATCAGAAATTCTTCCTCAACGTCGCGAAAATTGTTGCCAACCATCTTTTCTGATCGCATCCAACTTCGGTCTGGTGGAAACCCAGTTGCCGTAGTAGGCCGCACATATTTTGCGCATGCAAAAATTACATTGCCGATATTTCGCATTGAAAAAAATAATGAATGGAGATCGCAGATTCGAATAATACATCTGGTATGTCACTGTTGGACTATTTGTGCACTTCTAGTAAGTATTTGGTGGCTGCACATATGACCTGAAGGTATTCCAGGTTCGCCTGCCTTTAAAGTGAATGGGGCCCGCCGCGAACTTGTGGTTCGCGAACATTTGATCACGTTCGCGAACCGTCCCGGACGATGTTCATCCATCACTATATACCAGCAGTGAACATACCACACACACCAATATACTATATCCCAGCAGTGACTAAACTGCACACATAAATGTATACCAGCAGTGAACATACACTCACCTAAAGAATTATTAGGAACACCTGTTCTATTTCTCATTAATGCAATTATCTAGTCAACCAATCACATGGCAGTTGCTTCAATGCATTTAGGGGGGTGGTCCTGGTCAAGACAATCTCCTGAACTCCAAACTGAATGTCAGAATGGGAAAGAAAGGTGATTTAAGCAATTTTGAGCGTGGCATGGTTGTTGGTGCCAGACGGGCCGGTCTGAGTATTTCACAATCTGCTCAGTTACTGGGATTTTCACGCACAACCATTTCTAGGGTTTACAAAGAATGGTGTGAAAAGGGAAAAACATCCAGTATGCAGCAGTCCTGTGGGCAAAAATGCCTTGTGGATGCTAGAGGTCAGAGGAGAATGGGCCGACTGATTCAAGCTGATAGAAGAGCAATGTTGACTGAAATAACCACTCGTTACAACCGAGGTATGCAGCAAAGCATTTGTGAAGCCACAACACGCACAACCTTGAGGCGGATAGGCTACAACAGCAGAAGACCCCACCGGGTACCACTCATCTCCACTACAAATAGGAAAAAGAGGCTACAATTTGCACGAGCTCACCAAAATTGGACTGTTGAAGACTGGAAAAATGTTGCCTGGTCTGATGAGTCTCGATTTCTGTTGAGACATTCAAATGGTAGAGTCCGCATTTGGCGTAAACAGAATGAGAACATGTATCCATCCTCTGATGGCTACTTCCAGCAGGATAATGCACCATGTCACAAAGCTCGAATCATTTCAAATTGGTTTCTTGAACATGACAATGAGTTCACTGTACTAAAATGGCCCCCACAGTCACCAGATCTCAACCCAGTAGAGCATCTTTGGGATGTGATGGAAAGGGAACTTCGTGCCCTGGATTTGCATCCCTCAAATCTCCATCAACTGCAAGATGCTATCCTATCAATATGGGCCAACATTTCTAAAGAATGCTATCAGCACCTTGTTGAATCAATGCCACGTAGAATTAAGGCAGCTCTGAAGGCAAAAGGGGGTCCAACACCGTATTAGTATGGTGTTCCTAATAATTCTTTAGGTGAGTGTATATAGTGCCTTGCAAAAGTATTCCTTGACTTTTTTCGTATTTTCTTACATTACAGTCCAATGTTTTGTTATTCTGAATTTTTTGTGATGGATCAGAACACAATAGTCTAAGTTGGTGAAGTTAAATGAGAAAAATATATAAATAAAACTATTCTTTAGAAATAGAAAACAGAAAATTGGCATGTGCGTATGCATTCACCCCCTTTGTTAGGAAGACCATAAAAAGCTCTGGTGCAACCAATTACCTTCAGAAGTCACATATTTAGTGAAATGATGTCCACCTGTGTCACATGATCTGTCATTACTAGAGTTGAGCGGACACCTGGATGTTCGGGTTCGACGGGTTTGGCCGAACTTGAGAAAAAAGTTCGAGTTCGGGACCCGAACTTGACCTGAACTTGACCCCGAACCCCATTAAAGTCAATGGGGACCCGAACTTTTGAGCACTAAAATGGCTGTAAAAATGTCATGGAAAGGGCTATAGAGGGCTGCAAATGGCATCAAAATGTGGTTAAGAGCATGGCAAGTGCTCCGCAAACAAATGTGGATAGGGAATGACTTTAAATAACATAAAATAGGTAAAAATAAAAAATTATAATCTTGATCTAGGAGGACGAGGTCCATATGGAGTAGGAGGTTGAGGAGGCGGTGGATGTGGCGGTGTAAGTGGAAGCGGTGGTGGAGGAGGAGGTGGCCTACACTGCTTTTTGGTTTTACATTTTATTTTTAAAATTAGGGTACACCCCAAAACATTGGAAAATATAACCTGTGATAACCCCCTCCAGTCATGCAAAACACACGTTCAGACAATAGACTGGCTGCAGGGCAGGCCAGCACCTCTAAGGGGTAAAGGGCAAGCTCAGGCCATGTGCCCAATTCGGAGACCCAGAAGTTGCAGGGGCTGACCCCTGTCAGTCAGTTCGTGTAGGCGTGTGCACACTTACTGCCCCACGATGTCGCACGTCCCCGTGATGTTCACGATCCAATTTGATATCTGCTCTATCAACTTTTGATGTTCTTTTATGCGCCTACCATGGTAATCACGGGTGGCGCGGAATCAGAGTTCCAGGCCAGAGAGGGAGCGTGAGAAAGAGAGACCATATCCAAGGGAGGATTCATTTTTTCAAATTTAAAATTATAGAGTTGAAATATGGGAGAAATTATTAAAGCATAACAGTGTGGCGCGCATCAATTAAAGAAGCATTTCAGAAATTTTATTCCCTGTCACCTATGCATAGCAGGTGTTTATTTACGTTTAAAATTGTATAATGTCAACCCAAGAATGTAACAGAAAAATTATTGAAATTGATTAAGCTGTCAACTAGGTAGAGGAGGGGTATATTACACCCAAAAAATCGTGAATTTGTAACTGACTATTTTTTTTTTTTTTTTTTCGGTCTACTAGGTATAGGAGTGGTACTATACACACCAAAACTGGTGAATTTCACCCGAAAATGTAAATGACAATTTTCTTTTTTTTAACTAGCCTACTAGGTATAGCAGTGGTACTATACACCCAAAAATTGGTTAATTTTACACGAAAATATAAATGACAATTTATTTATTTTTTAACTGGCCTACTAGGTATAGCAGTGGTATTATACACCCAAAAATTGGTGAATTTCACCCGAAAATGTAAATGACAATTTTTTTTTTTTTTAACCGGCATACTAGGTATAGCAGTGGTACTATACACCCAAAAATTTGTTAATTTCACCCGAAAATGTAAATGACAATTTATTTATTTTTTTAACCGGCCTACTAGGTATAGCAGTGGTACGATACACCCAAAAATTGGTGAATTTCACCCGAAAATGTAAATGACAATTATTATTTTTTTAACCGGCTTACTAGGTATAGCAGTGGTACTATATACCCAAAAATTGGTGAATTTCACCCTAAAATGTAAATGACAATTTTATTTTATTTTAACCGGCCTACTAGGTATAGCAGTGGTACTATACATCCAAAAATTGGTGAATTTCACCCAAAAATGTAAATGACAATGATAATTCACCCGAAAATGTAAATGATGGTTTGTCCCCCAAACAGATAAATTTTAAAACTGCCTGCTGTCGTTTACCCCTGGCTGTGCTGAAGTTGCTGGTGAAGGTGTTACACTGACCGGATGAGGAGCTGGTAGAGGATGAGGAAGCAGAGTAGGAGGAGGAAGCAACAGGAGGCAAACTAAAGCTCCCTGCCATCCTCGGTGGTGGAAGGACATGCGCCAAACTGCTATCCGCCTCAATCCCAGCCGCCACTGCATTTACCCAGTGTGCTGTTATCGAGATATAACGGCCCTGACCGTGCTTACTGGTCCACGTATACATAGTCAGGTGCACCTTGCCAGATGGCGTTGCGCAGTGCACACCTGAATTTGTCCCCTACTTGGTTGTGCAGGGAAGGGATGGCTCGCCTTGAAAAGTAGTGGCGGTGTCACGACTGTGACTGATCCAGACAGGTCTGGGAGGAGAAGGTCGCAGCGACTTGCTACTCGCGATAGCTTGTGAGTTTGCTCCGTGGTTCAGGGTATGTCATCTGGGTTTTGCCTTGTGAACCTTTTTGTCCTGACTGGGAGTTTGTAGGCATCCTTCTCAGGTGAGTCCTGTCTGCCACTCCCAGCTACTATATTAGTTTCACTTTCACTTGCAGTCATTGCCAGATATAGTCTTCACTTCCAGTTCTATTCTGACCTTTGAAGGAGATCGTTTTATGGTGTTGCTGTGGAGCTCTTGTCCGGCGTGGACTTTCGTGATTGGGATCGCCTTCTCTGCTCGTGACTGGATAAGTTTATCTCTTATATAGTTTATTTGTTGCTGTCTTCTCCTGCTGTTCTCCTAGACATGAGTGATGGTGACTAGCGCTCCCATCGGCTGTTCCCCACTCTAGGCTTTTTAGGGTGATGGAGGGTTTAGGCATCCAGCTCGCCGCACGGGTTTACACCCCGTCTAGGGTATCAGGGCAGACAGGTGCCAGCTTAGGGTTAATCAGGGGTGCCCATACTATTCCCATCCGTAGATAAGGGTCCCCCTTCCCCTCTGTCTGGTGCGACACGACTGCTGCTGGGGTAGCGGTCGTGACAGTATATCTGGCCTTTTAAAAAATAAAAAAAAAGTGACATTTCTTTTTTTTTTTTTGCTTGCTGTTTTGCTTTGTATTTTTCTGTTCCACTATGGATCCGGTTACGGTTTTGGCGAAACAATTACAGGGTTTATCCCTTGAAGTGGCAGGATTAAAAGCAACAGTGCTGCTGCAGCAGCAGCAGCCATCCTTGGGTTCCACCGTTGCTACGGGAAACCAAGGTACTCCTGAGCCAAAAGTGGCTTTACCTGATAGGTTCTCAGGAGGGAGAGACCAATTTGTAACCTTCAGAGAAGCTTGCAAATTGTTCTTCAGGTTACGCCCTAGATCCTCCGGCGGTGAGGAACAACGGGTGGGTATTGTAATTTCTCTCCTGCAAGGAGATCCGCAGGCTTGGGCTTTCTCCCTACCATCAGACTCTCTGGCCTTACGATCAGTGGAGGAGTTTTTTGAAGCCCTGGGTCTCGTATATGATGACCCGGACAGGGTCTCACTGGCTGAGTCTAAGCTACGTAGACTTCGGCAAGAGAACCGGTCTGCTGAACTATATTGTTCCGAATTCCGTAGGTGGGCTACTGATACGTTATGGAACGACTCGGCCCTTAGGAGTCAGTTCTGCCAGGGGTTGTCTGGAAAATTAAAAGACGCGCTGGCGGTATACGAGGTCCCTGGGTCTCTGGAGGCTGCTATGTCTCTGTCCATAAGAATCGACAGATGACTCAGGGAGAGACTATTAAATTTTACGGAGGCCTCTATAGGGCAGGGATCGGTTTGTTATGATCCAGTCGAACCAATGCAAATAGGGGGCGCCACTAGACGGGTGAATCCTCCTAAGTTCCTCTGTAGGTCAGAGGTTTGTTTTCGTTGTGGGGGGAGGGGTCATTTTGTAAAGGTTTGTCCCTCAGAACCCAAGAGACCACAAACAAAGGAGCCGCCGGGAAAACTAGAGTCCCCAGATTGTGCGGAGGATAACAGTCTGGGCGTATTCGTTTCCTCCATACGCATGTCTCAGTTTTTGTTGTCCGCTACCGTTGAGGCGGGCAATAAGACTGAGATCTGTTCCGTCTTTTTGGACAGTGGGGCGGGGGTCAACTTGGTGGATTCACGGTTTGCTCAGGCTCTGGGTTTTACTCCAGAACCGATACGCAGAACTATTCCTGTTTTTGCCATCGACTCCTCCCCTCTTACTCAGAAAGAGTTAACTCAGATCATTCATAATATCCATCTGCAGGTAGGGGACCTCCATAAAGAGCATATCTCGTGTTATGTCCTGGACGGTCTTCCGGCTCCTATGGTATTGGGGCTTCCCTGGCTGGTGACTCACAATCCAGTGGTGGATTGGCAGGCCGGGGAGATTGTGGAGTGGAGTGAACATTGTAAGGACAACTGCTTGAGTAGTAGGTGCTCTACACTCTCTGTAACATCGTTACCTGCCTTTCTGTCAGATTTTATGGATGTGTTCTCTGAGAAGGGTTGTCAGGGGTTACCACCTCATCGTCCATATGATTGCCCGATTAATCTACTACCTGGGGCCAAACTACCTAAAACCCGGTTATACAATCTTTCCGGCCCGGAGAGGAAGGCTATGAAAGATTATATTTCGGAGAGTTTGGCTAAGGGACACATCAGACCCTCTTCTTCACCTGTGGCTGCAGGGTTCTTTTTCGTTAAAAAGAAAGATGGGGGCCTACGTCCTTGCCTGGATTTCCGGGAATTAAACCGGATAACTATCCGAGATCCCTATCCTCTTCCTCTCATTCCCGACCTCTTTAATCAGGTTGCTGGTGCTAAATGGTTCTCCAAAATGGATCTCAGAGGAGCCTATAACCTGGTTCGCATCAAAGAGGGGGATGAGTGGAAGACGGCTTTTAATACTCCGGAAGGGCATTATGAAAATCTGGTCATGCCATTTGGTCTTACTAATGCGCCTGCGGTATTCCAACATTTTGTCAACGATATTTTTAGTCACCTTATCGGGAGATTTGTTGTGATATATCTTGATGACATCCTGGTCTATTCCCCGGATCTGGATACACATAAGATCCATGTGAGACAAGTGCTGCAGATATTAAGGGCCAACAAATTGTTTGCTAAGTTAGAAAAATGTGTGTTCGCCGTAAAAGAACTGCCATTTCTACGGTATGTGTTGTCAGATTCAGGTTTCCGCATGGATCCAGAGAAAGTCCGGGCGATTATAGACTGGGATCTGCCTGAGAACCTGAAGGCATTGCAACGTTTCCTGGGGTTTGCCAATTTTTATAGAAAGTTTATAAAAAACTATTCCTTGGTGGTCAAACCACTGACGGACATGACCCGAAAGGGATCCGATTTTTCCAAATGGTCACATGCAGCCAAAACTGCCTTTGCATCTCTGAAGGAGAGATTCACCTCGGCCCCTATTCTCGTACAGCCAGATGTCTCGCTTCCTTTTATTGTAGAGGTTGACGCATCAGAGGTGGGGGTGGGAGCGGTACTATCTCAGGGCCCGTCCCCTGGTGAATGGCGTCCGTGTGCTTTCTTTTCGAAGAAATTGTCTACTGCTGAAAGGAACTATGATATTGGCAACAGGGAACTTTTGGCTATTAAGTTGGCTTTTGAGGAGTGGCGTCATTTTTTGGAGGGGGCGGTTCATCCCGTCACGGTGATTACTGATCACAAAAACTTATTATATCTGGAGTCTGCTAAACGTCTCACCCCTAGACAGGCTCGGTGGTCGTTATTTTTTACTAGGTTTAATTTTGTAATAACCTATCGCCCGGGGGCAAAAAATACTAAGGCGGATGCATTGTCTCGAAGTTTTCCTGGAGGGGGTGATGTTGAGGTACCAGAGCCCATTTTGCAAAAGGGGGTGGTGGTCTCTGCATTACACTCAGGTTTGGAGGGGAGGGTGTTGGAAGCTCAGGGGGACGCCCCGGCCTCCTGCCCCTCGGGTAAACTGTTTGTGCCAGAAAATTTACGACTGGAGATACTAAAAGAACACCATAACTCCACACTGGCAGGACACCCAGGTAGTAGAGCAACCTCTGAGTTAGTGTCTCGTCGGTTCTGGTGGCCTAAATGGCGCCAGGAGGTGTTGAATTTTGTGTCTGCATGTGCTACCTGTGCTCGTTCTAAGGTAGATCATACTCGTCCGGCAGGGCGTCTTTTACCTCTGGCCATCCCCAACAGGCCTTGGACGCACCTGTCAATGGATTTCATTACGGATCTACCAGTATCAGCGGGGAAGACTGTTATTCTTGTAGTTGTTGACAGATTCAGTAAAATGGTGCACTTTATTGCTCTTGCCGCATTGCCTAATGCTAACACACTGGCTCAGGTTTTTATTGACCACATCGTGAAGCTTCACGGGGTCCCTTCCGATATTGTTTCGGATCGTGGTACCCAATTCGTTTCCAAATTTTGGAAAGCTTTTTGTTCTCGTTTAGGGGTTCATCTGTCGTTTTCTTCATCTTTCCATCCACAGTCCAACGGTCAGACTGAACGTACCAATCAAAACCTAGAGACATATTTGAGATGCTTTGTTTCCGAAAATCAGGAGGAATGGTCATCTTATTTACCGTTAGCCGAGTTTGCCATTAATAATCGTCGTCAAGAATCCACCGATAAGTCACCATTTTTTGGTGCGTATGGTTTCCATCCTCAGTTTTGTACGTTTAGTGAGGGGGGGCCGTCTGGGATTCCCGAGGAAGAACGATTTGCGTCTTCACTTTCTTCAGTGTGGCAGAGTGTGCAAGAAAGTTTGAAGAGAATTGGTGGTAGATACAAACGTGCGGCTGATAGGAAGCGCTCTGAAGGTCCGGGCCTTGGGGTGAATGACTTGGTGTGGTTGTCTACCAGAAATATCAAGTTGAAGGTTCCCTCGTGGAAATTAGGTCCGAGATTTATTGGTCCTTATAGGGTAATTAAGATCATTAACCCGGTGTCTTTTCGTCTGGAGCTACCTCAGACTCTAAGGATCCATAATGTCTTCCACAGATCTCTGCTTAAGAGATATGTAGAACCTCCGGAACCATTGCCACTACCGCCTCCACCGGTGGTTGTTGATGGCAGTCTTGAGTTTCAGGTAGAAAAGATTGTTGATTCACGATATGTTCGCCGCTCTCTTCAGTACCTGGTGCACTGGAAAGGTTATGGTTCCGAAGAGAGAATGTGGGTTCCAGCATCAGAGATAAAAGCGGACAGACTCATTCGGGCTTTTCATAGCTCCCATCCGGAGAGGCCTGGTCTTGAGGGTCCAGGGGCCCCTCGTAGAAAGGGGGGTACTGTCACGACTGTGACTGATCCAGACAGGTCTGGGAGGAGAAGGTCGCAGCGACTTGCTACTCGCGATAGCTTGTGAGTTTGCTCCGTGGTTCAGGGTATGTCATCTGGGTTTTGCCTTGTGAACCTTTTTGTCCTGACTGGGAGTTTGTAGGCATCCTTCTCAGGTGAGTCCTGTCTGCCACTCCCAGCTACTATATTAGTTTCACTTTCACTTGCAGTCATTGCCAGATATAGACTTCACTTCCAGTTCTATTCTGACCTTTGAAGGAGATCGTTTTATGGTGTTGCTGTGGAGCTCTTGTCCGGCGTGGACTTTCGTGATTGGGATCGCCTTCTCTGCTCGTGACTGGATAAGTTTATCTCTTATATAGTTTATTTGTTGCTGTCTTCTCCTGCTGTTCTCCTAGACATGAGTGATGGTGACTAGCGCTCCCATCGGCCGTTCCCCACTCTAGGCTTTTTAGGGTGACGGAGGGTTTAGGCATCCAGCTCGCCGCACGGGTTCACACCCCGTCTAGGGTATCAGGGCAGACAGGTGCCAGCTTAGGGTTAATCAGGGGTGGCCATACTATTCCCATCCGTAGATAAGGGTCCCCCTTCCCCTCTGTCTGGTGCGACACGACTGCTGCTGGGGTAGCGGTCGTGACAGGCGGCCAGGCACGACGTACTGTGGGACAGCCACCGCCATAAGGCCTTTAAAACTATCCGTCTCCACCAGACGGAATGACAGCATTTCAAAGGCCAGTAATTTAGAAATGCTGGCATTCAGGGCTAGGGATCGCGGCTGGGTAGGGGGGTACTTCCTCTTCATCTCCAGCATTTGGGAGATGGAGAGCTGAACGCTTCCGTGGGGCATTGTGGAGATGCTTGGTGACCCAAGTGTTGGTGTTGCTGGCAGATCCTCTGTTTGCGGGGTGGCAGGTGGCACTGTCACTCCAGAGGTGGATGAAGAGGCCGAGATTGCAGCAGAAGAGGAAGCAGGAGGAGCCAGAGACCTTTCTTGGTTTTTGAGGTGTCTACTCCACTGCAGCTCGTGCTTTGCCTGTTCATGCAGGTTGTGCTCAGGTTGAGAAAGTTTATGCCTTGCTTCAGGCTCTGATTGCACAGCGTGCAAATCACTTGTGTCTTGTCGTCAGCACATTGTCTGAAAAACTGCCAGGGAACACCTTGGAGCTGGCTTTGGTGTGCTCGGTCCCTTGCTGCGGTGGGCAGTAGCTGTCACCGCCAGATCTCTGAGAAGTTCTGATAGACGTTCTTCAGTACCTCCTGCATGATGTTCTTTTGTTTTGCTTTCGCTTTGACATCTCTTCTCCCTCTCCCAGCTGTCATCTATTAGCAGTGATTGCCTCCCTATATATCTCCTCCCATACTGCTTCACTTTGCGGTTTATACTACCTCCTGGATTGGGTTCACTGCTTGAAGTTGCTACTACTTGTTCCTCAAGATAAGTCAATTTCTGTATTTGTGTTTTCCTGTTGGCTTGATTCTAGGTGACCCTGACTCCCTCCATATTAATTGCAGGGAGACGGTGGTCGTGTCCCCTCACTATTATAGGGTTTGCAGGTGTCACTCAGTCTAAGGTACGTGGACATGCAACTTTCTATCATTGAGATCTTTGCATGGGCTGAGCAGTGAGGGAGAGCTCTAGGGCATTAATAGGGCTCACCCTTTTGTTCCTTAGTTTGGGATCAAGTCAGTCGGATCTTTTTGTTACTTATTGTTTCCTGCAACACCATCCGTGACATTATAAACCGCCAAAACCGTCTTAAGCATGAATCCGGTTTTAGCCTTGACGGACCGCATGCGGGGTCTTTCACTGGAGGTTGCAGAGCTCCGTAAAACTGTATCTCAGTTTCAGGGGACCGGTTCTGCTTGCGTTCATGGATTTTGTTCTGAGCCTAAGATCTCGCTTCCAGATACCTTCTCTGGGGGTAGTAATAATTTTGTTTTAGAGAGGCTTGCAAACTCCTTTTTCGCTTACTTCCCCATTCCTCTGGTGATGAGGAGCAGAGGGTGGGGATCATCATCTCACTGCTCAGGGATAACGCTCAGTCTTGGGCCTTTTCGCTGCCGGTGGGGGCACGGCCCCTCTGATCAGTGGATGAATTTTTTGTAGCCCTGGGTCAGATATATGATGATCCGGATCTTGTTGCTCTGGCTGAATCTAAACTGCGTCTTTTATGCCAGGGTAAACAATCCGCAGAGTTATACTGTTCAGAATTTCGGAGATGGGCAGCTGATACTGGTTGGAATGATGCTGCACTCTGAAGTCAATTTTGCCATGGTCTTTCAGAGGGATTGAAGGATGCATTTGCCTTTCATGAGAGACCTACCTCCTTGGAGTCCGCCATGTCTCGGACTGTTTGTATTGACAGGCGTCTTAGAGAGAGAGGAGAGATCACTCCTTCCTGTCATACTCACTCCAAGGACAGTGGGGCGGTCTCATTCAGTGCGCAGGGGTCTCAGTCTCTCTCAATCCCCTTTATGCAGGAGCCCATGCAGCTGGGTTTGCTTGCCTCTAACAACAGAGGATTCATCTCTCAGAGGAGGGTTTGTTTCTGTTGTGGAGGTATAAATCATTTGGCAAATGTTTGTCCCTCTAGGAGATTCAGGGAGTTTTTAGAGAATAATAAAGAAACAAAAAGAAAAAAGTCCTCTAAAAACGTTCCATCTGTTACTATTGGCAAGGTTGATGCGGAAATTGAAGGTTTTCAGTTTGCTTGTAGTTCCCATTTTGTTCTACCTGCCAGGGTGGCGCTAGAGAGCAATAACATTGATTGTGAGATTTTTGTAGATAGTGGAGCAGCTGTCAATCCCATTGATAATCAATTTGCTATAACACATGGTTTCCAGGTATGCACTTTGGGAAAGGACATACCTGTTTTTGCTATTGATTCCGCTCCACTTTCTCAAAAATCATTAAAGGGCATAGTTCACAATATTCGATGTGTCATGTTTCGTCCTAGGCAGGTTACCTACTCCTCTAGTGTTGGGGCTACCCTGGCTCACTAAACATAACCCCACCATTGATTGGCAAGCGAGGCAAATAAATGGTTGGAGTGACTTTTGCAGAGAGAATTGCCTCTCGGCGTCTCTTTCAGAGGTTTCTACTAAGACTGTGCCATCTTTTCTTTCTGAATTTTCCGATGTGTTTTCTGAGAGTGATGTTCAGGAGCTGCCCCCTCACCGGGAGTACGATTGCCCTATTAATCTCATCCCAGGCGCCAAGCTGCCTAAATCTCGCTTTTACAATCTCTCCCTGAAAGGGTCGCTATGCATTCTTATATCTCTGAGAGCCTGAGAAAGGGACACATACGACCCTCGAAGTCACCTGTTGCCGCTGGTTTCTTTTTTGTTAAGAAAAAAGATGGTTCTTTAAGACCATGTCTGGATTTCAGGGAGCTGAACAGTATCACAATTCGTGACCCTTATCCGCTTCCTCTGATCCCGGACCTGTTTAACCAGATTGTTGGGGCTACAGTTTTTTCCAAGTTGGATTTAAGAGGGGCATACAACCTGGTCAGGGTCAGAGAAGGGGACGAATGGAAGACGGCCTTCAATACCCCTGAGGGCCATTTGGGGAATTTGGTTATGCCTTTTGGTTTGATGAATGCTCCAGCCGTCTTCCAACATTTTGTGAACAGCATTTTTTATCATTTAATGGGGAAATTTTTACTAGTGTATCTAGATGACATTTTGATTTTTTCTCCTGATTTCAAAACTCATAGGGACCACCTACGTCAGGTCTTGCTCATTCTGCGGGAGAATAAATTGTACGCTAAACTGGAGAAATGTGTGTTTGCGGTTCCAGAAGTTCAATTTCTGGGTTTTCTTCTCTCCGCTTCTGGTTTTCGCATGGACCCCGAGAAGGTCTGCGCTGTGCTTGATTGGGAGCTTCCTGAGAATCAGAAGGCGCTGATGCGCTTTTTAGGTTTTGCCAATTATTACAGGAAGTTCATTTTGAATTATTCCTCTGTTGTTAAGCCACTGACTGATATGACTAGAAAGGGGATAGATTTTTCCTCCTGGTCGGTAGAGGCGCGTAAGGCAACAACCTGATATCTCTCTGCCCTTCATTGTTGAGGTGGACGCTTCTGAGGTGGGTGTGGGTGCGGTCTTGTCTCAGGGTCCCTCTCCTGCCAAATGGCGACCGTGTGCCTTTTTCTCGAAGAAACTCTCCTCCGCAGAGAGAAATTACGATGGGGAGATAGGGAGTTGTTGGCCATCAAGTTAGCTTTTGAGGAATGGCGCCATTGGCTAGAGGGAGCCAGACACCCTATTACCGTGTTTACCGACCATAAGAATCTGGCCTACTTGGAGTCAGCCAAGCGTCTGAACCCGAGACAGGCCAGATGGTCTTTGTTCTTTTCAAGGTTTAATTTTGTTGTCACGTTCCGCCCTGGGGTTAAGAATGTGAAGGCGGATGCCCTGTCACGTTGTTTTCCAGGAGGGGGGAACTTTAAAGACCCGGGTCCCATTTTGGCTGAAGGGGTGGTTGTCTCTGCTCTTTATCCTGAATTGGAGGCAGAGGTTCAGGCAGCCCAGGCAGAGGCTCCTGATCTTTGTCCCCCTGAGAGGTTGTTTGTGCCTTTCGCTTTACGACACAAGGTTTTTAAGGAGCACCATGATACTGTCCTTGCTGGGCACCCGGGGGGTAGAGCCACAGTGGATCTCATTGCTCAGAGATTCTGGTGGCCGGCTCTTCGTAAGTCAGTTGAGGGTTTTGTGGCAGCCTGCGAGACCTGCTCTTATGCCAAAGTCCCTCATTCACGGCCATAGGGTTCTCTCCTTCCATTACCCATTCCTTCCCGTCCTTAGACAAATCTGTCCATGGATTTCATTACGGACCTGCGTCATTCCTCAGGGAAGACTGTGATTCTGGTGGTGGTGGACCGTTTTAGCAAAATGGTGCATTTTATTCCTTTTCCTGGGTTGCCCAATGCTAAAACGATGGCGCAGGCATTTATTGATCACATTGTCAAATTGCATGGTATTCCTTCAGACATAGTCTCTGATAGGGGCACGCAGTTTGTTTCCAGATTCTGGAAGGCTTTCTGTTCTCGCTTGGGGGTTCAGTTGTCATTCTCTTCTGCTTTCCACCCGCAGTCGAATGGCCAGACAGAGCGCGTCAATCAGAATCTGGAGACATATCTGCCCTGTTTTGTGGCGGAGAATCAGGAGGATTGGTGTTCTTTTCTCTCCCTTGCTGAGTTTGCTTTAAATAACCGTCGTCAGGAGTCCTCTGATAAGTCACCATTTTTTGGTGCATATGGGTTTTATCCGCAGTTTGGGACATTCTCTGGAGAGGGGGCTTCTGGTTTACCTGATGAGGAGAGATTCTCCTCGTCTTTGTCATCTATTTGGCAAAAGATTCAGGATAATCTAAAGAGCATGAGTGAGAGATATAAGCGTGTGGCGGATAAGAGACGTGTGCCTGGTCTGGACCTGAATGTTGGTGATCTGGTTTGGTTGTCTACTAAGAATATCAGATTGAAGGTTCCCTCCTGGAAGTTGGGTCCTAACTCCTACGTTTATCGGGCCTTACACCATCCGTGACAGTAGCAGGCGTACTGTCTAGAGGACGGCCGCTCCGCTTTTGCTCCCTGCTCCCTCTTCTGCTGTGCTGGTGGCTCTGTGCGACCACCGCCTATTCCTCCGAACTACATAGGTCACTCGCATGACCTTGATTCCATGTGGGGTAGAGGACCTCATCGTCCTCCACATCATCTTCCACCCAGTCTTCACCCCTGCCTTCCTTGTAAGTCTGCACACTTTCGAAAGCCCCAGCAGTTGGCACCTGTGTTTCGTCATCATCCGAGACGTGCTGCGATGGTCCTTCCATGTACTCATTTTGAAAGATAAGTGGTTGGGCATCGGTGCACTCAATCTCTTCCACTTCTGAGGGAGGGCTAGGTGGATGGCCCTGGAAAACCCTGCTAGCAGAGTCATCAAAAAGCAGAAGAGACTGCTGCATGACTTGAGGCTCGGACTGCTTGGCTGATTTGCAAGGGGGTGAGGTGAAAGACTGATAGACATCGGCTGCAGGTGCCAACTGTGGTCTTTCAGCAGGAGACTGGGTGGGAGACAATGTGAAGGAACTGGATCCACTGTCAGCAACCTAATCTACTATCGCCTGTACTTGTTCAGGCCTCACCATTCATAGAGCCGCATTAGGCCCGACCAAATACCGCTGCAGTTTCTGTCGCCTACTCGCACCTAAGGAAGGGGATTCACTTGTGCGTGTAGCTGGCACAGATCGACCACGTCCTCTCCCTGCAACAGGAGCTACACCAGCAGCACCACGACCTGGGCCATGTCCCTTATTTGACGCTCTCCTCATATTTTTCGAATTTAGGTTCTTGCCCTAAATGGGTGTTTAATTAATAGTGGAATAGAACGAAAGTATGTAAAGAGTGTATATCACACGGTCTGAACCAGACTAGGCCTCAAAGGTTTCTTTGCCCAAAATGGCTGTATTTCAAATGCCTGAATCAAAGTGTTTTTTTGGTAAAAGAATATGAAAGCTGTATATACAGGGAGTGCAGAATTATTAGGCAAGTTGTATTTTTGAGGATTAATTTTATTATTGAACAACAAGCATGTTCTCAATGAACCCAAAAAACTCATTAATATCAAAGCTGAATATTTTTGGAAGTAGTTTTTAGTTTGTTTTTAGTTTTAGCTATTTTAGGGGGATATCTGTGTGTGCAGGTGACTATTACTGCGCATAATTATTAGGCAACTTAACAAAAAACAAATATATACCCATTTCAATTATTTATTTTTACCAGTGAAACCAATATAACATCTCAACATTCACAAATATACATTTCTGACATTCAAAAACAAAACAAAAACAAATCTGTGACCAATATAGCCACCTTTCTTTGCAAGGACACTCAAAAGCCTGCCATCCATGGATTCTGTCAGTGTTTTGATCTGTTCACCATCAACATTGCGTGCAGCAGCAACCACAGCCTCCCAGACACTGTTCAGAGAGGTGTACTGTTTTCCCTCCTTGTAAATATCACATTTGATGATGGACCACAGGTTCTCAATGGGGTTCAGATCAGGTGAACAAGGAGGCCATGTCATTAGATTTTCTTCTTTTATACCCTTTCTTGCCAGCCACGCTGTGGAGTACTTGGACGCGTGTGATGGAGCATTGTCCTGCATGAAAATCATGTTTTTCTTGAAGGATGCAGACTTCTTCCTGTACCACTGCTTGAAGAAGGTGTCTTCCAGAAACTGGCAGTAGGACTGGGAGTTGAGCTTGACTCCATCCTCAACCCCAAAAGGCCCCACAAGCTCATCTTTGATGATACCAGCCCAAACCAGTACTCCACCTCCACCTTGCTGGCGTCTGAGTCGGACTGGAGCTCTCTGCCCTTTACCAATCCAGGCACGGGCCCATCCATCTGGCCCATCAAGACTCACTCTCATTTCATCAGTCCATAAAACCTTAGAAAAATCAGTCTTGAGATATTTCTTGGCCCAGTCTTGACGTTTCAGCTTGTGTGTCTTGTTCAGTGGTGGTCGTCTTTCAGCCTTTCTTACCTTGGCCATGTCTGTGAGTATTGCACACCTTGTGCTTTTGGGCACTCCAGTGATGTTGCAGCTCTGAAATATGGCCAAACTGGTGGCAAGTGGCATCTTGGCAGCTGCTCACTTGACTTTTCTCAGTTCATGGGCAGTTATTTTGCGCCTTGGTTTTTCCACACGCTTCTTGCGACCCTGTTGACTATTTTGAATGAAATGCTTGATTGTTCGATGATCACGCTTCAGAAGCTTTGCAATTTTAAGAGTGCTGCATCCCTCTGCAAGATATCTCACTATTTTTGACTTTTCTGAGCCTGTCAAGTCCTTCTTTTGACCCATTTTGCCAAAGGAAAGGAAGTTGCCTAATAATTATGCACACCTAATATAGGGTGTTGATGTCATTAGACCACACCCCTTCTCATTACAGAGATGCACATCACCTAATATGCTTAATTGGTAGTAGGCTTTCGAGCCTATACAGCTTGGAGTAAGACAACATGCATAAAGAGGATGATGTGGTCAAAATACTCATTTGCCTAATAATTCTGCACGCAGTGTATTAAAGTTGAATTTAACAGGAAAATAGTGTTTTTTGGCAAAAAAGTGTGTTTTTAAAACCCCAGAAAATGATGGCTGTATTTCTAGCTTAAATTGCACACTGACTAATCCAGATGTTGTATATTGCCCAAAAAATTGAGATTTTCAATGTCCCAAAAGCTCAGATGTAGTGCTGGTGCACTGAGCTTGCATAAAATGGCCCCCGCCGCCCACCTAACTGACTTATTAAAGTTATTTTTTTTGGTCACTGGGCTCAGGGCAGGATAAAAAAAATTGTGCCCTGCACCCGCAAAACACAATGTATGTAGATTAGGAATGAGCGAACCCCAACTGTATAGTTCGGGTTCGTACCGAATTTTGGGGTGTTCGTGACCCGAACCCGAACATTTTCGTAAAAGTCCGGGTTCGGGTTCGGTGCTTGGCGCTTTCTTGGAGCTTTTTGAAAGGCTGCAAAGCAGCCAATCAACAAGCGTTATACTACTTGCCCCAAGAGGCCATCACAGCCATGCCTACTATTGGCATGGCTGTGATTGGCCAGTGCAGCATGTTACCCAGCCTCTATTTAAGCTGGAGTCACGTAGCGCCGCACGTCACTCTGCGCTGATCAGTGTAGGGATAGGATGCAGCTGCTGCTGTTAGGGCGAGATTAGGCAGTGATTTAGTCTTCAAAAACAATTACTGAAGTGATCGATGTACAGCTGTGTATCATTCAACCTCTGCTATTTAATTGCTCACTGTTTTAAGGCTGCCCAGAGCGTTTTTCTGTCACTTTTTTCTGGGGTGATCGGCGGCCACTTTGTGCCTTGTGGTGCGCCAGCACAAGCTGCCACCAAGTACATTTAACCATCAATAGTGTTTGTTTTTTTTTGCTATATCCTACATCAGGGGCTTGGCTGTGCTTGCTATTTTATTGAGGGGTGAAATACAATTGCCAAAATAGCAGTACCCTAAATCTGGTGTTTCAGTTGTGGCTAGCCAATTGTAATACTGTCTGCTGTCTGGCAAAGGATATATTTTTTTCTGGGTTGAAATACAATTCCCAAATTAGCAATTCCCTAAATCAGTGGTTTCTGCTGTAGCATGCCAAGTTTAAATCTATCCATGAAAGGGTATATTACATTGAAGGTGCTGATAGGGTCATTCTCAATAACTTCAAACGCTACCGTGCATCTCCAAGTCTAATTCTGTCCATAAACGTATACCTGTCATCCAGCGCCTAAATACTAGACCTACAATTTATATTCAGCTAAATCTGTAGTTACTGCTGTGGCTGGTCAATTTATTTAGTGTCCGCCAAAGCACAGTTTTTGTTCTGGGTTGAAATACAATTCCCAACTTAGCAATTCCCTAAATCAGTGGTTTCTGCTGTATCAGGCCAAGTTTAAATCTATCCATAAGGGGGCGTGGCTTGGCTGCCGAGTCGGATGGACGCTTAGCTCAGCAGCTCCTGCACCATAGCGACACAGATCAAGCATTAAACCCGCAATTCCACTTGAATTAAGCCGAAAAGAGATTCATTCAAACCAGCACACGATGGGGAAGAATAAAAGGCTACTCCCAAGGTTGAACAGCGAAAATATGGAGAGATATTTTGAAAGAGGGAAAATCCAAGATGGCGCCCGGAGCCCTGAAGCTGCATCGGCTCCCGCCTCACCTCCGCTGAGCGCTCCGTCTCCGACGCAGATGCCAGAAAATTTCCCCTCTGCTTCATCCCCCATCTTACCGGACCCCACTCACCTCGCTACACCTCAGTTCCCCGCTACTCCGGAAGACATCAGAGCGGCAGGACCGGGATACAGGGACACTCAAGATGGCGCCGCAGGCGCTTCCAGCTCTCCTTCCTCAAGCCCACAGAAGAGGAGACAGAGGGTAGAACTACCGGAGGACATCCAGGTTAGTCCGGTTTCCTCTCCCCAGGAGACTGAACTTTTTACTAATTACCCTGTCTCTGACAAACCAGTGTCAGAAGATTCGCTTAAACAAATGCTATTAGCTTTAAAATCCGCAATGCAGCAAGATTTAGCTGCTTTAATTGCTCCCATGTCTGCCACACTACATAGCGTTGAACAAAGGGTGACGCATATTGAGTCGAAAATGTCGGACTTTGCTACATCCCAAAATGAAGTAATCGACGCACATAATAAAATGGCGGACGAAATGGAAAGCATAAAATTGAAAATGGCAGACCTAGAGGACCGCTCGCGACGGAACAACATTAAGTTTCGCGGCATCCCAGAGGATATATCTAATACAGAGCTGCCTTCCTATATTCAAAAGCTTTTTGTGTCCCTTATCCCTAAGCTCTTCTCTCATGATTTAATTGTGGACCGAGCCCACAGGGTCCCAAAACCAAAGCACCTGGGACCAGATATACCTAGAGACGCTCTAGCACGCATCCACTTTTTCTCAACAAAAGAAGCGGTGATGAATGCAGCCAGGAAAATAGGCTCTCTCCCGGCTCCTTTCCAATCTGTTAGATTATATACGGATCTCTCAGCAGCCACCTTGAAACAACGCCGTGAGCTTTTACCTATTACACTCTCCCTGCGTAAACATAAAATTGCTTACAAGTGGGGATACCCCATGAAATTACTTATTTCAAAAGATGGACGCTCTCACTTGGTCCGTTCCCTTGAGGAAGGGAAAACCTTACTAAAAGGCTGGCAAATATCCATCTCTACCCTGGTTCACAGCAATTCATATGCTCCTCTATATCAAAAATGACCTACTCTGTTGTCTCTTCAAAGACATTTTCCTGTTCTTTACCACAATTAACAACCACTGAATCTACCCTCGTGGCGAAAAGAAAACCGTTGACTCTTCGTGGGCAAGCTGCGAAGAATCCTAAAGAGAAGACACAAATTCATCTCTCTCTTTCTTCAACGGACCCTTCAAGTGTTTGTTCTCTACAAAATGTTTGTTTTTTGTTTAATTTTCTACCTCAGGTGGTGTAATGCGTTTTACAGCAAAACACTTATCTATACCTACCATAGGTGCATCCTAGGATATGATATACCTCTCCAAGGCTGAATAGACATCTATTCTTAGTTTCAACAAGGAACTTTTGCCCCTAATTGTAGACACAATGCTATGTCTACTTCAGTTTTTTCTGTTATTTTCTTTTAATTTATTTAGAAATTTTGCATTATTGCTTCACTCTGTGCAGTTTTTAATTTTGCTTTTGTCTCCTTCAGGTCCTCTTGAGCGGTGTGGTGGTCATCTTAGGCGCCATGGACTAAAACCATGGGGCTGACAATTCTCTCTCTCAACTCCAGGGGATTAAACTGTCCACAGAAGAGAGCTTATCTTTGGAAAGAGGCGATGTCTGGTAACGCTGATATACTGTGTGTTCAGGAATCTCACCTTTTACAGAAAGATGCATACAGGATTAGACACCGCTTGTTTCCAACTATAATTCATTCTCATAATACACAGAAAAATAGAGGAGTATTTATAGCTGTTAAAAACTCTGTGTCCTTCTCTATACTTTCGCAGGTGATAGATCCTTGGGGCAGATACGTTGTCTTGGTATGTATGGTGAACAATATCAAATGCACACTGGTGAATATTTATGCGCCAAACGAACACCAAATCTCCTTCCTGCATAGAGTAATGAAGAAAGTCCACAAAATTAAGCAAGGCAAACTAATCATTTGTGGTGATTTCAATTCAATAGTGGATCCCTCTCTTGACTCAACTAATCCTTCTAGACGATCTCCTATGGGCCTAGCAGCTTTTCTTCACTCCGAAGGCCTAATAGACGTCTGGAGG